>NW_016164421.1:0-31612 GCF_001687245.7 Rhagoletis zephyria | reverse complement strand
TACAATACTGTGTAAAACGAACGGCCAATAAATAAAAAGATAAAATATAAAAATTTGTTGATTTTTTTTTAGTTTTCTACATACTTATTTTTAAAGATGGGTTTTGTTAGAGGATGAAATCTATTTTTACTGAAAATTCTTAAAAATAAATAAATAAACATAAGTGGAAAACAATGTAATTTTAAAAAGAGGATGCTATTGATTTGACCGGTACAGATCCAGAAACAGGTATAAGTGAGTTGCTATCACACTTAAGATTTTAAAATTCATAGTGGTTTGATCTTGAGCAGGAATTTTCTCATCCCTCCCAATAACAAAAAGTGCCGTTGACAATAGATGTGACATTTCCAGGCTACCAGACTGTGCCGATTAAGCCATAAAAAAGACTGTTACAGACAAAACTGCAAGTGGAGGCTGACAGCTGTTTTTAAGTAGTCGAAATTTACAAATTTTTATTGATAAGTACAGTAATCTCTGCTTAATTGGACGTTAGAAATGGTATAGGCTTTTGTTTAAATATCTAAGCAAATTAATGGAAATGTTCGCTTGTGTGCGAGTGATTGGTTAAAATAGGCGGAAAATACCTTTACGAGGGGATCAATCAACGCTGGGATACTGTACTTAAAGATATTAAATTGTTTAAAAGTATACATATGTATGTTTGTGCCTCAATCACGTGTATGAGCCTTTTTTTCGAATGAAAACGTATTGTCCTTTAACTTCTACGACAATCAGACAGTACTCGTCACCAACACTACCCACTCGCCAGCAAAACATTCCCTCATTCATGATCTTATACTTTGGAAACTTACTCCCGCTAGGCAAGCAGTTTAAAATTCGCGTTTTAGCTTGCCAATGCTGGTCACGTTTCAAGCTGGCAGTGTGCGTTGGCGAAGGTGGTTGTCGATGGCAAGAACAGGTAAATTTCAGTAAACAGTACCCCGGCAGGAAAAAAAACTTGAACGAAAATGGCTGAATCTTAGTTTTAAATTTGCGGCGAATGCAAAGGCTGCTTTGACAGATCGGTATGTGGAATAGGAGAAACATTTTCCTCCTTTCAGAAAGGATATCTAGTCAAGCTTCAATTAAAATTCCATTGAGGGGAATGTCATTCAAAAGCAACTGAATTTCCTGCAAGCGACGCGTTTGGGCATTTCTGTGCTTAATTTGAGCAAACCGTTTACGAGATTTTGATTTTTAATTTATTGACTGTATGAGTAGTCGGCGGTTGAAGTAAAAAAAAAAAAAAAAATCTTGGGAGGGAGTATGACTCGTTAAACCTACAAGTATTCATGTGCATATAGTAAATCGTGAATGTAGATATAGGTCCCACAGCGAGGCGACGAATCAGCTCTATGTAGCTTGATTGAGACTTACTGACTACCTGACCGTCGAACGTACGAGCACAAGTACATAGCTGGCAATCCCTGCAGCGCAATAATCACACTTTTTTTTTTTTTTGTTGTGTGACTACTTTTAGTGATTTTGATTTAGTCTTTTGGGAGCCCCAATTACGACTGCATTTTCATTTTTATTTCTGCACTATTGTTTTGGTTTTATTGCTTTGTTGAGGCAAACAATGCCAGTGGTACGCCAACGCATGCGCAAATGGTCATGTGTTTAGCACAAAATAACTAGTATGTACATAGCAAAATGCGCGGATAAAAATAGGCAACCGGCAATGGCAACGTGTTGTTTTAGATATCTGTTGTATGTGCATATGTTTGTAAAAATGTATGACTATGCATAAATGGAAGTAGGTATGCCTCCCACTGTTGCAACAGCCAACATACCAATAGCAAAAAGAACTACAAATGTATTTTAAGCCGCCACAACACTCGCTGAGTGTGCGCAATTAATCTAGCTAGTAATTCACAGCTGGTCTGCTGCGCGGCGTCACCACAACTACATATGTATGTATGTATGTAGCTGCGCATGCGCATAATCGCCGGTGTGCTTGCCCGCATACTTACAACAATTACAATTATCATAAATAATTTTTGGTGAGTTTATTGAAATTGTGCGCTTTTTATGTTTTTTATGAGCTTTTTTTTTCTTGGGTTTTCCCGTTTCAAGCATTTTTAATCAACATTTTATTTTTGTGTTTCACTATTTTATTTAGTATTTACTACGCGTTCCATGTGAATTTATGATATTTCCTTAATATCGCTTCATCAGCCGTGATTGTGGTGGCCTGGTAAGCGAGTCTTTCTTTAATTTAGCCACTTTTTATGCATAAAAGCGCGCTTCACATATACAGTGACACATATTGAAAGCAAATGCTTAAGCAAGCTTACATATTTACTTATCAATATTGGTACATAAATAAAAATCAGGTATTTATGACACCAGCTTGAGTGTATTTAAATGATGTCCGCCACATTGGAGCGCCGCACCGTGCCGCGCCACGGCATTCGGTTTGCTGCGCCAGCGTTGCACAAGCCTTAAGTGAGCGTACGAGCGTGCGTGCAGTCACATTTTGAGCTCTTAAGTGGCACCTGAGAAAGGCAACAGGTTGGCTGCATATGAGCCAGTTAATAATGTTGCTTGTTTCCAGTTTAAAGACTCGTATAATCATATTTCAAAAATTCACTCGTTCTTGTCCATGTCTTATCGTTGATATTGGAAAAATTTTTAGTAATTCCAGTAAGTGATATCAAAAGTTATGCGCTACCAGTTTCGCAGTGAAAGGCAGTTAAGAGGTCATAAATATTATTTTCATAGGAGAAATAAAAACTTGTAACTTGATTTTTCAAAAATAAGTAGTGTTTTTTGGAGGTTCCATTTTCCGGTAGCGATTAAACGGTCCCAAGGGGTTAGATCTGGCAATGCTGTTATCAATTGTGCTAAGTTTGGTTTAACATTTAATCATGAATAGACTAGACTAGCGCCAGAACAAGGTTTGCAAGTTGCGCAATTGCGTTTTCAAAAATCACGGTTCAGTAGGTAAATGTTAACGTGGGCTGCGTCAATTTTACGATGGACATAATCGTCCAACTGAGCGACTAATCAACGAACCGCTCTCTGAGCATGTGTGTTTCACACGCTGTGTTGCCAGTTTTTTTTAACTGTGAATCCCCAAGAAAAACTGTAGTCTTCAAAAAAAGGTTTTTTTTTGGAAAATTAAGGTATTTTAACTGTATTATTGGAATGCAGCTGACCCGTTTTTCTCACATACACCTGCATGAAAGAAATATTTTTTTTTTTTTGTTCAAATCAGAAATTTTGAACTAGAAATAATAAAAAAAAAACACTGTTAGATTGTCAAAAAACTGTAATTTACAGTTAAAACTGTGAGTATCGTTACTTTGTTCACATGTAACGGGCGTGGAAAGGAAATTGAGAATAACGTTAAGTTGTTACTGTTGAAATAATACGTATTTTTTGTTTCGAATCCAAACGATCAGTCGTTTTCTTTGCATATTACGATGATACTTTGTCCAAAATACATAGTTATTGCCGCTTTAAAACGGAATGAGAACTTTCTTCAAATATTTTTCGTGGTTTTGAAATTCTGTTAACTGTTAACTTTTTACCGAGTGATTTACTATTTTTGTTAAATTATACGCCCCGCTCAGAAAGAGCTTCTCACTTAGAACTTATTTCGGAACTAACAAAATTTAGTACAATTTACTAAAGTATGTTTATCAAACTGAACTAGTGGTCGTTTTCGTAGATTTCAGCCTACTCTGTCGTATCTACGGTCAGCTTTTTTATGTGTTCAAAGTCATTCTCATTTTCTTGTCAAAACCCGTTGTACGAACATCGGATAGCTGAGCATTGCTTTCTCACGCAATGAATGATGTTCAAACAGTTCCTGCCGCAGGGCGTAGTACTGAGGGGCGTCGATTCATCATCGTCGTGCGCAGCAATTAGAACTGTGTTCATCCACTTTATGGAAAAAAAGTTCGTAAAAATTTCGGCCTACAACTGTCACCGTTTTATCTCAACATTTTGTTGGTTGTGTGTTGCTTTGTTTATCGAAACAGGTCAGTCGATTTGCCACCGAGATCATGCAATTTAATGCATCTAGATTATTATCTCTGGGGTAACGTGAAGTTATTGAGTTATGCGAACAAACTGAAAACTTTGGACTTCTTGAAAGACAGCATTCTGTGCACAATGAGCGAGACACGGTCCCTGGATAAAGTGATCGAAAATAGGACTATCGAAATTTCAATCCAACAGTAGGGGCATAAAATTGTATTCCTAATTTCGGATTTCCACTGGGTATTAAATGTCAAAACATTTTAAAGGCAAATTTGGGCATTAAGAAATTCTGTGCCAATACTTCAAACACCAAAGTCATTCAGACTGTTTCCACATGCCATTTGTTAAAACTCTTTTTCATCATTCACAACTCACTACTCACAATTCGTAATGAGAGCTTCTGTTAAAACCCGACTTTCCGGCTGTCCGGTTAGTCGACTAGTCGATTACCAACTTTTTTGTCGGTTGATAGTCGAATAGAAATTATTCGATTAACCGCTCGAATTCGACTAACCGTTAACTTTTAGCTAACCGTTCACTATCGAGCCGTCTCAATATCGACTAACTGAAATTATTCGAATAGTGACAGCTTTTCACCATAAAATTATTATTACTAGTGCGATTGGGTTTTGTAAATAAGCATAGGTAAAAAATATCAATAAAATACACTACAGAAAATTTATTTTTGCCCAGATGACCTGTTAACCAGGCAAGCGTGAACAACGGGTTTACTACAAGAAAACACTATTTAGCTGAAAAATCGAAAGGAAACGACTAGTCGATTAAGCGAAGTCGATTATTTTTTTAAACAACTTTTGCTATTCGACTAATCGATTAGTCGACTAGCGGACTAACTAGAACTCCATTCGTAATTCATAATTCAAAATGTATAGATAATTTAGAATGCATGATACATAATCAATAATTTAAAGCTCGTTGCCCGTAATTCGTACATCGCAATTTGTTTTTTATTAAAAATTTGTGATTCATAGTTTATAATTCATGACATTTGGTTTATAACTGACAATTAATAATTTATTATTCATAATTAATGATTCATAATTCGAAATAAATAATTCATAAAAAATAACCCAAAATTCATATCTATTAATTTTTTATAGTTAACACGTAATTCATGACTCATAATTAATAAATAAAAATTCAAGATTCATGATTCATGAATCATAATTTGTAATTCGTAAACCATAATAATTCATAAATCATAGTTTGCAAATCATAAATCGTAACCCGTAATTCATAATCAATAATTCATAAATCATAATTCATAACTCACAATTCATAATTGAGTCCATTCATGATTCATAATGCATGCATTTTAATTTCGTTTTGCAGCGAAAAAAGTTACTCCACAATGAATAAAAGAATGCAATTGCATTTGCTTGCAAATAAATACAAGCAAACAATACCTAAAGTACGAGTACTTACTACACGTAAGTACCTAAGTGTAACTAAAATTTTATCAGCTCAAAGAATCTGAGCCATGTCAGCAAAATGCACTCACCCACAGGTTAGACCCAACTCTATCAAGCACAAGTTTTTTGTGCTTTTGAATTAAAAAAAAAAAATGAAAAGAGAAATACACACACGAAAGAAGCTGCGACAACCGCAGAATTTCAATTAGTCAAAGTGCGCGCCATTGGCACTCAACGAAGACGAAAAAGCTGAAAAAGCGGCATACTATGTATGTATGTATGTAGCAAAGATGCGGCCTTTGAAGAAATCTTAGAAAAACACTATGCTGCTTTTTGTTGCAACTAAGCGTGTGGCGCATGCGCTAGCGAAGCCTAAAAAAAACAAAAAAAAAGTGGCACGAATCACTGCACGTTGCAGCCACATAACCTGGCAGTGCGGTCCGCGCATGTGTGTGGCAAAGCAACGGCAAGCGTATGTGGCATATGTATAGGCTTTCAGCGGCATGCTCACCTACATATGCCCAGAGTAAATATGTAAGTAGCTTCGTGGCTTGAAACGACAGTAGCTTCTTACAAGCAAGCGACTCTTTTTGTTGCAAACATAAAAGCGTAAGCAGCAATCGCTAGAGAATAGCAACATACATTGAGTTGAGTAAACAAACAACACCCACTTGAATTGCCACAAAAGATGCGCCGCAGAGATGAGCAGCAGCCAAATGTTGTTGCGCAAGCTTTTGTTGTTAGCAATTCGGCTAGAAGCAATTGAAAAACGAGTTGGTATGCTGTTGGCTACTGCATTACTTGCCAGTTGCAACATAGATGCGTTTGTGTGATATGTGTACGTGTGTGTGCACTTAGAGGTTGAGAGTTGTGTAGGCGAAAAATTGCAAACACACATTTATGTCCCATACTTAACTAATTTTAAGTGCTTCGGCGGAAGCTTATTCATTTTTACAAAAAAAAAAATCATTGGATCCACTAAAGAATGATTGCGGTTACGTGCCGCGAAATGGAGAAATTCTCAACAGTCATATGTTGCTTGCAGTGCAAAGTTCATGTCACACAGGAAGTGATGCCAAACGTTAGCCTTTACTTGCAACAGCAAGCATACTTATGTACATATATGTACAACAAAAACCAAGAAAATATTTACACTTCCCACATGCCATCACAAACACTCGCACGCCTACTTAAGTCACCACAATTTGTTATCACTCCACAGGCCCACTTCATTCATCGAACTCGACCGTCTATTGCACAGCCAACCAAGCAGCCAACCAGCCAAGCAGCTAACCAGCCAGTTTGTTTTCCCATTATGTGCAGCAAACAATTCTGACCTGCCACCAACACATTTGTATCGTCTACAACAATCGATCGATCGTTCGTTCGATCTATAGCACAGATCAGTTGTTGCTTGGTTGCTTTATAGTATGTACTCGTATGTACATATGTATGTATGCCATTAAAGAGCCCTGTATGGGGAACTTTGGCGACTGCCATCAACAATGCTATCAACTGTTTGCTTTTCTTTTTCACATGCACCACTCCTGCTGCCACTGCTGTTGCTGAACATAGCTGCTGCTGCCTGCTGCTGCTGCAACAAGCTTTGTTGACTGTGCCTGCAATTATCACATCGTAGTGATCGCAAATGTCTTGCGGCTGCTGAACTGTCTCATGCCTTGGAGTAAGTCTCTAGCTGTGGCTGCGGCTTTGGCTTTGGCTTTGGCTTTTAGTGTTGACAGCGTTGGCGTTTTTGGGGTGAAATGCACCGCTTACCATGCCACAAAACTAGCAGTGTGCACACAATGTAAGCGCTTTGTTTAACTTTTGGCGACGTTTATCGCACCCATATGCTGACGTCGTCGCTCCATAATAGCAGCTAGCTAGCCAGACAACCATTGAATCAGCCAGTGCCAGAGTCATAGCTAGATCAGCCACGACAACATCTCTAACCGCATCGTCAACATCATAGACGTTTAGATCTGACTATAGGAGCAACAGCAGCAGCAGCAGCAGCGTCAGCGACATCCACGGCAGCATTTCCATTGCTGTCGCCATTGTTGATTGTCGCCACTTAGTGATCACTGATCGCAGTTAATTTCAAACGCTAATAGCGATCTTCGATCTCTGTATATGCCACAGTGAACTGGGCAGAGAACAACTGGGAAGCAACGCAGCATGCGATGTGGCGATGAAAGCAAGGGTTTCGAAATGAGGTCAGCGTGCAGAGCAGTTCATGCTAAGTCAATAGTGGAGAAATTTTGATATATTTACTATATGGGAAGAAGATGAGATGTGATGAAATAAAAATGGAAAAAAAAATAAAAACAAATATGGCTATAAAAAATGGTTTGAGGCATAAAATTGTGTAGGGAATTCTTTATAAAGATGTTATTAAGAGTTTTTGCAGTTAAAATCTTTTTAATTTTTTATGAATTTGGGTGTAGATTTATATGGACAAGTTTTAAATTCTTTGCTTCATAGTTTTCGATTTTTTTCTGTTCCCCTACTGCAGTATTTGGAATATTCAATTGGCTCGTCCTAGAATGGCAGAAAATGATTGAACAGACTAAAATCGTGTTTGATCTCGAATGTCGTGGAAAGCTTTTGTCAATCTAGACGAAGCTAAAAGTTGTGTCACATTAATTTTACGGGAATGACAAATTAAGAAGTGGCATCGTAGACGACGGATTTACCAAGCTGCCTATCGCCGGTTTATGTCACGAAAAGGGCGCATACAGTCCATAGCCGCAACAAAGTAGTTTTAGCTCTTATGCAGGAACGGTCGCCGCGTCTTCTGTCTGTCACAATGAGAGCAATTGGGTTCCTTGTTCGCAGATAGTGGGACACCCAAGAGACTTTGTGGATAGTTTTAAGCCGATGTCTGGCACTTGTAGTTTCTATTTTCTACGGCACGGCGCAATCTATCAGTCTATTTCCGTTGTCCGAGGTTATATCGTCAAGGCTGATGTTGCTGACTGTTGTAGCAAATAAAATTTCTTTTCCCACCATGACGTTAAAGTTGACAAGCAAAATTTTAACATAGTGGCCGAGGCATCGCCCATACGCTTTTTCCAGGTGCTCACAGAATCGCTCGTTGATCTCAACGCACTTCTACTTCGTTTACGTGCGCACGCAAATTATGCCTTTATCAGATTAAGATCCGATCAAAGATCCACCTACAGTTTGAAATGGTTAACTACTTAATAACTTTTTCTAATTGAATTTTCAACTGCTAAATTGTTGGTGTGGTTCAGAGATCCATGGACCGATCGGGGGACTACTCAAAGATCATTCGCAAGCTCGGCATATTTTTTTTTCTTTTTCACTACTTTACAATAATTTGCTTTCTGGACATACTATAGCGGCATATTTTTTTTTTCTTTTACCATTCAAAAAGTTTGAGCTTCTACAAGAATAGTTTTTATAATTTAAGAGTACGGATGGACGGCTCCATCGGCGGGTAACTGATGCATCACATGCAAACTTATCGAAAAAGCATTTTACACATGCTGTTCTGGTGCTTTATCTAGCTGATCCACGTCGAAAATTCTTAAAAGTCTCTTTTTAAATCCAATTTTTTTCTAAAACAAAATTTTGAAACCAATGAAAACCATGACCTGCAGAGTATACTAAGCCTTAGTTTACTTTTGTGCAGGAAAATGTTGAATCTGCCATTGGAACTGTTAAAATTCCTCTGGCAATACTTATTATTAACTACAGCGAGGCTTGAAGAGCAGCCCACGTATCGGATTTTTTATGATTTTCTCTCTTTTTTATTATTAAGGA
This sequence comes from Rhagoletis zephyria, assembly GCF_001687245.7. Lineage (NCBI taxonomy): Eukaryota > Metazoa > Arthropoda > Insecta > Diptera > Tephritidae > Rhagoletis > Rhagoletis zephyria. Next base: position 22,400 of record NW_016164421.1, on the reverse strand, counting down.
CTTTGGAGTTTCACTTAACGGATTAAAACCACTTTCCATAACTTATTTTATGTTTTTTTGTAATTGACTAATATTAAATTAAAAATTTACATAAGCATAACTTTGCAATTTCCGTTGGTAAGAAAATGAGTAAGCAAAAAAGTGTACTCTCACAATCTACAAAAAAAAAAAAAAAAAAATGCAAATGCGTGCACTTCATTGCCAATGTCCGCTGCCGTGTCGCCACATCCGTCCGCTGCAAGCACTGAGCACTGGCATGCAGCCAGCGGCAATGTGTAGCAAAGATTAGCGGCGTAAAGAAAACGCTAAGCACAGATTAACTCATATCGAGCGTTAACATCTATGCTATTTTTACCTTTTTTTTCGCACAGCTACTAAAGTAGTGAGTTTAGCGCTTTTTGCTATATCTGCTGTCAACTGTTTTTTCGCAGCAATTTCTTTTTATCACATGTATAACAAAAAAATGTACAGGTTCAACCTGTAACAGCTATGCGCGCATGTACATACATATGTATGTTTGTGTGTGTGCATATTCTTATACATAGGTGAATAAAATATGTAAATAAAAGCGGCATCGTCTTTCATCAACAATAACAACATGTTGCCGCCGACTGGCTGTGACTTGCTGCATACTTAGTTGAGACTGGCCGGTCAGCTTGTTGCACGCAAATGTTGCGCGCTGTTTCGCCGTTTTTCTTGCATTGGCGCGATATTTGTGGATGAAAAGAAAGCAAAAACGCTTAAACAGTTAATAGCATTGCTAATACAAATGCAATTGAACGGTTGTTGCATGCTTTTGCTTGCAGCCTCGTTAAATTATGAGAATATCATTTCCTCATTGTAATGACTTTGAATTTTCCAACTCAGCGCTTACTTAACCCATCCAAAGGCTACTTTGTGTTTGCACATTAGGCCGTACCAGTAAAAAAAGTTCGCAATTTCGATTTTTTTCTTGTCTTTGCTTCTATACATTTTTCGTCACATTTTCTGCATTAATAGACGGCTCGTTAAGTATCATATGTCGATGCTTTTGTATCGAAGAGGCAATTTTTTTGTTCGAAAGTTCATTGAGCTCGGTTCCTACCACCCTAGTGAAAGTAAATTAACTACAGTCTTTCGAAATTCGGTCAATTCTGGCAACTATCTTGAAAGCTCTTTTCCGTCTTCCGAAAGACTTACTTGAAGACATACTAACGAGAAGTTATTAGCGTTATCATGTTTGTCATTAGCAACAAGTTTGCTAAAAATTAAATAAAATAAAAGTAACATATATTTTTCTCGTTAAAATAATAAAATTTAATAACTAAAAATTAAAAGAAAATAAAATTCTAAAAATGAAATGATATTAAAAAATATGGTTCTCTTTGAAACACATGCCTAAAAATTAAAAAAAAAAAATGATAATACCAAAAAAAAAAGCAAATAACTTCCGAAAGCTAAATGAAGTAAAAAACGCATTTTTAAAATGATATAATCTAAAAGTAAATTGAAAAAAGAGAAAAATTTATATAAGTGCTTTAAAATTAAATTCAATTAGGAAAAATAATTTTTTAACAATAAAATCTACAAATGGAAGCGAAATTAAGCTAAAAAAGGAGAAAAGGTAGCTTGCAAAAATTAAATGAAATTTATAAAAATATGTTTCTTTTTAAAACAATAAAACCTAGGAATTAACTTTAAAAAGAAAAAAATGAATGGCAATACATAAAAAGTCTCTAATTATTTAATGGAATTAAAAAAGTACATACATACATATATTTTTTCAACAATAAAGTCTAAACATTAAAAGAATAAATAATTAAAAAATAAATAAATAAATTAGAAAAAAGAAAAATCTTCCGAAGGGCCTGAACCTCGGATATCCCGAATGGCACGTCAACGCCTTGCACGCTCGGCCTTTCCGACAGTTGGAGCATCGCGAGCAAAATGAAATACAAGTGCTTTCTGTCAAAAGGGCTTTTCATCAGGTAAGTTGGCAAGGGAGCTTTTTTCTAAAACTGCGAATCCTTTAAACTATCCTGTCAATGTCTTACAAAAGGGTTTTATTTACCTTAGCCAGAATTACCTAGCAAAGCTCACCAAATATCATTAAACTTTTGCCAGGGAAGTATTTTGATTATATTAGTATAACTATTTGCAACAAATTTTTACCGAAAAATGTAAAAAAGTTCGGCGAACAATATTTTTATTCGAAATTGCCTTGCAAAAAAACTTTAGAGTCAGGGATGAACATCGAACGTTTTTGTTTGCTTGCTTGTAAGATCGTACAGTCTAATATACATATGTACATACCAAAGTTATGAGAGCGCGCTTAAAATTGATGAAAAACTATTTATGTAAAGCATTGGACTGAGTGAAATGGAATCGAAAGCAAAAAGATAATTAGCTTTGGGTTTATTTGAGTTGCAAACCAAAAAATTAAGAAAAGGGCAACTAAAATTATTGCGAAATGGAAGAGATCAAATATGGGTGTATATACTCATAGTAGGTATGTTTTATGTAGGTACTATACATATGTACATACTTATTTTTTATACATATTTTTTTCAAAATGCAACTTTCAACTTTATGCCCATAAATTGAAAACGGCACTTCTCGCCTGCCACTGTCACCTTTCTAACATGTTTTGCAACATCCAACAAGCAATTGTACACCACTATATGGACAGCCGCAATAGCTGCCTACTGCCACACGCCAAGTTATGTATGTTGCACTAAGCTATGAGGCAGCAGCTTTGAATAGCAACAAAGGCCATTCATTAGCAGTTAGCAGAGTGCAACTGACCAGCTGAAAGTATGTAAGCTCTGCAAGCGACTTAGCACGAAAACAGAACACTTGGAACAGTTGAGCAATACAAACATACATACACACATAGTTATACACGTATCGGTTATTGGCAGCATGCAAAATTTTCAGCTGCTAGCTGCTAGCCAAGGGAAGAAAATGGAAAAAATTATTTGCCACGAATTGGCAAACTTTTACACTTGACTGGCTGGCGGGTTGCTGTTGCTGCCGCTGCTGCTGCACAAAGTGAATGTGCCACAAAATCGCTAGCATATTTACATTCGCGATATTCGTTCATTCAATTGTAAGTCATACATAGCTTGCAACATGTATGCAATGGTGCAGCGAAGCAAAAGTACGTGCAACTACAGCCACTGTTGGCTGGTATGAGTAGAGCGATACACGCCTGTACATGTATGTATGTGTATGTATGCATAGCAAATAGACAAAGGTGCGGCAATTTTCAAGGCAGGTGCAACATGCAAACCACCGCCTGCCACTCAACCAGAGCCAGTCAGCCAGTCAACCAGGCAGCCAGCGAGCCAAGCAGTCAAACAGCCTGTCGTCGCAGTGCATTTGCGCCAAATCTCTTTTGCCGATATGAATATTCTGCGCTCAAAATGCACTCCTTGTTGTTGTTGTTGTTTTGCTGTGTTTTCCTACTAATAGCATTGTTCCTTTTTTCCAATGCTCCTTCTATGTGTACTCGCTTCTACTTGTTCGGCATGTTCTTGCTGCCTCTACATACATACATGCATTTCATAGCAAAATTATTGAGTGTAAGAAATGTAGTGAACTGCAATAGCCAAATGCGTGACCCTTATCGAGGTGCATAAAATGTATGTAGTTTTCGGAAAACCAATCCCAAACAGATGTTGGCAGTTGCACATTGCAGGCCATAGGCAATACATTTTGTCTAGTTTTATCTTCTTTTATTTGTTTGTGTTCCGCGTCCTTTGTTGTTGTTGCCGCAACCGTTGTCTATTGCAATTTGGTTACTACGTGTTATTTGCTTCCTTGCTTCCCCCTTTTGCGAGTTCAGAGTTACACAGGTAGTTCAGTTTGCATGGAGTTCTTTTTATTGTATTTACTTTTGTGGGTCGCTTTGTGCAACCATTCATATTTACATACATATGTATATCTATCCAATGCGCTATAGTTTTTTTTTTTTTTGTTGACTTTGGGATCAATATTAAAATAGCGGTACGTGTGGTTCTGGTATTTGGCAAACAAAAATATTAAATCCATTCGACATTTCTTATAATTCGTATTTTTTCCTTGCAAAAGTACTTATGCATGTAGGCGCACACATGTGTAAGTTTTCAATGCAGTCGCACCTATGTATGTATGCTGTTGAATTCACTGTGATTCTTGCTGATTTGTCTGGCAGGTGCGGTGTTGGATGTATGAATATCACATTTTTTGATAAAAGAGAAGCATGCAGGTAATTCAAATTTCAAGATTTGTGTAAAATCACAATCCCCTTTTTTACATAAATTCATACCCTATTGTTTGTACATCCCTTTGAACAAATAGCTACGGCCGTGCTCAATCCTGACTCGAAAACGTGAGCAACCCTTGGTTCACCGCAGCAAAATAAATAACTGAAGTCAGCAGCGACTGTTCATTGACAACTCACTTTTCAGTACTTTTCGTAGAAGTGGCAACCCTTTTCGAAAAAATAAGACCTTATTTTACATTTGAAGGCCAAGCTCTTTCATTGGATGCCATATTTTTTTTTAATTGAATGAACTGTGCAAACCCGATGTCATTAACAATAAACGTCTTCACGTATTATATGTATGTAAGGTAGTAATTTTTAAAAGATGGCAACTCCACTAAAAAATAAATACTTATTGCACATCTGGAGAACACATCCTTTCACTTGGTACCTAATTTTTTTAGTTCAACGAACGGTGAAGATCTTATACTTTTTAAAAAGGTGGTAACCCTACTTAAAAAAATTACATATTATTGAACATATAAGGGCCAAGCCCTTTCATTTGACATGTAATTTTTCGTATTCCAGCGAACAGCCCACATTTTATAATTTTTCGCCCAGGTGGTAAACCTTTTTGAAAAAATATAAAACCTTATTGCACATCCTTTTAGATCTTATTTCTTAAAATTGAGTGAACTGTGCAAATCTGATGTAATTAGTAAAAAATGCGTTCACGTATTATTTTTTAAATAGCTGGCAACCCTAATAAAAAAAAAAGATTTTTGCACATCTGCAGACCACATTCCTTCACTTGATGCCTCATTTTTTAGTTCTGTTATAATTTTTGAAAAGGTGGCAACCTTACTCAAAAAATTATTCATTATTGAACATCTGGAGGTCAAGCCCTTTCATTTGATATTTCACGTTTCGTAATTAAACGAAGGGATCTTATATTTTTTTAGACAAGTGGCAGCCCTATATAATTTCTAAGTGCTAAAGATAATAACCCTATCGGTATAGATTATATCAAACAAAACCTCATCCAAATCCGTTCAGTAATTTTCGAGATCAGCTTGGTTAAAAAAAAATCTCGACTTTGCTTTATACTATGTACGGATAAAATAGTAATTTTAAAAAGTTGGCAACCATATCCACAAAGATAAACGTTTTTGTATATGCGAACGGTGACTATCTTATAATTTTTAAACAATTGTTTACCACCTATTAAAAAATTATACATTATTGCACATCTAGAGGCTAAGTCTTTTCGTTTCACAGTGACGGTGCAGAACTGTTAACTTCACTTATTTATTACAGTAATTTTCTTAACAGTTGGCAACCATACTTAAAAACCTAAATACAAGCGGTTGTAAGAGCTATTTGCTGTATCAGATACCACATAAAAAAAAAGTTCCAAAGCTTATACAATTTTCAAAAAAATTTATCAAACTTAAAAAAGTTGTCATCAAAATTTCAAACTTTTTAATCAGAATCTTTAGAAAATTTTCGGGTATGTAGTTTTGTAGCCCATTCAATTTTAGTGCAATTAAGTGAAAGTCTCAAGTCGCTACAAATTACTGTTTATTTTTCAGATTTTTTTTTGGGAGGGTGTTCCGCATTTTCTTCCATATAAAAGTAAGTTTTGTTCGTGCGGGCTTTGGTTGTTTGCAAGAGAGCTATTCTACTTAAGATCTATGAATGGATGGACCTGTCTACACTTGGTGGGAATAACAGTCGTCGTTGCGCAGTGTGGAGAGGCGATTGGCGAGGTTTTTTTTATAAGCTTTTATTTAACTTGGTCATCCCGCGCAAATCGTGGAAATTTCCAATCGATTTTAAACTAACTTCCCGACAAGTTAGAGACTTGAACTTTTCAGCATAGTTCCAATCACGATGACAATGCAATTTAAATTATAAATGAATTCCCTATATGGTCCAGGGGTCTTGATTCAAAGTCTGTCAAAAATTAGTAAAATTTATGGCTAACAGAGCGTAATTTGCCAAAGAACGTAAAACCAGAGCAAAGCCATTTATGGCAAATTCTAGATATCAAGCTAGTCTAGATATGAACCTCGTTGTAGGCATCATATCAAGGAGATAAAATTAGAAGACTCGAGAAGTTTCCTCGCCAGAAGAACTTTAATATTGCGCCTAAATATATGCCATGCTACAGCGGAAGTGGACGACACGCCATTTCTTTAAATGAAATTAACTGCTGCTATATGTATGTATGTACATATGTATGTTTATACAAAACGTAAGCAAACAACATTTTGCTTGCATAGTCTTCTGTTCTCTTTCATTGCAAGTTGAATTATTTTAATATCTATTGCAAAATTTTGTACATAAAATAAAATAACACTTTTTAATATACAACGCTTTTATAAATGGACTAAAAATTATAAAATAAAATAATGTAAAAAAAATATTTTTTAAAAACAAGCTTTTATTTAACATGTACAATCAAAGGAATAAAATAAAGTAGTGTAACAAAAGATTTTTTAGCAAGAAAATTTTGTCAAAACTGCACTAAAATGAATAAAATAAAATAAGTTAAGGTCTCGTTAAAGTTACTAAAAGCCATTTAGTGAAAGGAGTTATTCAAACTCTAATGAAAATTACTAACAATTTGCACTAATTTACTTCGTTTTTAAAAAAGCTTTAATATTTCAAAAAGTTAGAATTCTTATTTTCCAAGTCGTAATAGTTTTTTTTAATATTTTTTCTCATGAAATTTGTAGCGACAGTTGCTCAATGAGCAATTATTGTATTAAATTTTTTTTATTGTATATGAACTAAATTTGTTTGTGAATAGCAAAACATTAGCAACAAAATTATATAATGCCGGGCCTCATAAAAGTGCAGAAAAATTAACTGAATTATGCCAACAAAGAAAATTAAAAAAAAAAAAAATGAAAGGCAACATGCCACATGCAACGCTGTTGCACTTACTGTTGCTACCCGTAATGATACTTATGAGCAATATTGCGCTTGCAGTGATGAAGATGAAGACATATGCGATGGGAATTATGATTTCCCATTGAGCACACACATATATAACAATTAATAAAATATAATAAAAAGTAATGTTGCAAGTTGGTTTGTTGCTTAGGTTGAAAGAGCGGCAGAGTGGCATGATGGAGTTACATAAACCGCAAACAGTTGCAATAGGCAGCGACATATTTAAAATCATTATTGAGTAAATTTGCCAGAAAAATATTGAAATACGAGCAGCGGTTTGATACAATGGATGATGTTGCACAAACTACAGCCACAAAGATAGTGGCGCAGCAGCACAGTGAGGCTTCGTTCGTTTGCGCTGACAATCAACTGCCAACTTCTATAATTACCATGTGAACAAGTTTGTATTAGAATTGCAGTGCAAGGCACTATAAAAATTGGCATAAAATGTAGGCGTTAGCCAATGCCGCTGCTGCTGTGGCGCATGAGCAACAGCCACACAGCAAAGCCATTGATGGGAGCATGCAATATGATGAAGCGTCCGCAGCGGTTTTAATTTGTTATTAACATTTTGATTATCATCAGCAGCAGCAATTAAAGTCAAATATGGCAGGCAACCGAGCTAAGCTTATTTGTTAATGTTGCCAGCTCAATTAATTAAGTCATGCAAATAAATTCTTATTATTGTTATACTGCCGCACAAGTTGCAACAAGTTGTTTTGCAATTAAAAGAAGAAAAAACTATCGCTGCATTAAAAAAAAAATAATAGAAAATTGTTTAGAAGTTTGTAAACAACAAATAAACCTAGAGGAAAAAAATCTTGTTTATGTAAATTAGGTGACTACAGCTGGATAATATTCTCAGGCTTGTAACACAAGCCTCTAGCTGCGCTTTTGGTGCAAGATGTGGTTGTTGCATAAAAATTAAAATGCAAAATCCATCTAAACACAAGCACACAACAGTGTTGCTGTTGTAGGCAAATACATGCACACAACAAGTACAGTAAAGCATAGCCGTACCACCTCTAGCTGCAATGTAAACCAACGATGGGACTCGAAATCATCAGATCAGCAGGCAACAACTAAGCAACTCACAAAGCAAAGCAGCAAACCAACGGTCAGCTGAAGACAAACGATCCAAACAAGCAAGTCAGCAATAGCCTGGGTTCGCTCCTAAAACAACAACTGCAATTATAATTGTAGGAACAACCGACGTCATCGACATAGGCCATAACTCGTTCGCCAAACATCGCCCCAAGCAAATATGTAAAGTAAAAATTTATTGTAGATCAGTAGACAGGAATCGGATATACATACATAAGTACAATGTACGAGTATGTAGTACATACATACACAGTTAGTTGCAGAAGACTGATATAAAAGCAAGGAAGTAATGAGTTAGCTGTGGGCGATAGAGAATCAGGATAGCTGGAAACAGTGGCGAATCAAGAAGGTTTGAGGGCCCTGGCAGTAACTATTGAACTTAGGCGCTTTTCCGCTGCTTTAGAGCCTCTAATTCAACTAATGATTCAGTTCTGTTAATACAATGCATGAAAACTCCTAAAAAAAAAATATATTTTTTTCATCGTTCTTTTTTCAATACATACATATCTCTCCCAAGTGAGAAGTGCTGAGAGTTTTACTATTACGGTTAATTCACCATCGGGGATGAGATTTTATAAAGCCAATTTTAGTCCAGCCTTTTCAACAAGTGTTCCGTTTTACGGAACTTCTTTTTTTGGCTCTGCACCGTTTGTCAGCTTTGGTCGAGACCAAGAAAAAAGTGGTGCCAATTGTCTATATAATTTGCGAAGTAGCGTAAGTTTTTGATCCCTTGTGGAGACAGGTCCGTCTGCACTTTGTCCGTTCATTTTGTACGTGGGTACCCTTCTTTTTTTCCACCCGGTGGTGCCGAGTGAAGGATCTTTTAACCGAAGACTCATTACCCGTTCGACATATCCAAACCGCCACTGTTGTCAACCCTTATGACAACACTAACATATTACTACACACAATTCGAAAAAATTTACTCAGTCAGAAATATAAAAAGCGCTTCTAAATATTTGCTGTTAGGCAAATCGCTTTCACTAAAACCTTTTGGAAAGTTTTATTTGCATGGTCCTGCCATTTGAAGGCAGACGAGAAAGTGGGCTTTCATGGCAAACGATATAAATGGTCCACTTTTAAGAGAAGCTGAATCAGAAGGCCTTGAAACACTGGCCATTATATGCACAAAGGTAGTCAAGAATCTACCAAGGTAGGTCTCTCGCTTCAAAATATCAGTTACGAGTTTAGTTAAAAAATTTCAAAAACCTCTAATAAAATATAATAAAAATAATAGTTAACACAAACGAAGGTGGAATTATTGAAAGCATTTCGAAACTCAAAGTAAGCAATAAATATTCGCTACGCTTGCATCTAAGTAAAGAAACTGACAAAACACAAGAAAATATTTATAAAATACCAAACAAATGCGCAAAGAAGAACAATAAAATTATACAACTTAAGGAAATCAAGAAGTGAATATCAATATACACAAATATCGCGCTAACCTGCAGAAACAGACTACCATTGGGCAAAACCATCACCTCCGGCAAGTAAAACGATCAGAATAAAGTGCGACAATGGCGAGAAGCTGACAAGGCGACAGTGGCCACTAACAACTTTGCCACTCTTGCAACAACCACAGCCACAGCCACAGCGCCAGAAACCTGCGCAGTTTAACCTGCCGCGACCATGGCTGGACATGCGCAAGAGAGCATTCGCTGAGCAACGCGGCGGGCACACAGGCCACAACCCGAGTTGTGTGAAGGTCTCCACACTGTTACACTTTTTATGGCGGCCACAGCGACAGTCCCGGTGGTTCGGTTGAGCCTTTTGCCAACTCAATGCAACAATTGTTGCTGCATTTGTCGGCGCTGGTGATAATAATCACCTGAAAGCTGGAACGCGCGCGTCCAAACAAAAAGCCAAATCAAAGCACTCAACAAAAACCGAACGAATGCCAAGCAAGCAGGTTGATAAAGTGCGAAGAGGGGAGCAGAATAGAGCAGGCAATGGAAGTCAAGATGCAGCGCCAAAGGTCTGTCCCCACCATACCGAGTGGGCACACGGTGTGCAATCGGGTTTACAACAAACGAATGAGCGTAATAAAATTTGCTGACTGACTGTTGCACAACAACGATGAAGACGATGGTGGCGCGGCTGCCAAGACAAATGCGCAAGTGCACAGCGCTGGAAAGGGGCCGTGCGCTCGTACGGCGCATGCAGATGGGTGAGCAATTCAGTCGCATGGCGGTGAGTTGCAGTTTTATTGGTGGTGTTGCAACAACAAGCCATGCAACCAGCAACTACATAGCAGTCAGCGACAGAAAGTGCCACAAAGGGTTCAAGACAGCGCATAAAGGCATTTGTAATGCATTTTGAATTTGTGGCATAGGCAGCTTTGTCTTCTGCAGCTGGACGACAGCGAGAACGCAGCGTTAATCGAGCGAAACGAACAAACGTTGACGGCGCGGCGTTGTGTCGTTGTTGATGTTACCAACAAACGCACACAGCTACATTGAATCAGACATGCATACATAAGTACATTATTATATAGGTGCATATATAAATTGTTGCGTTACTTTAGTTGCTGCAATGGTTTGTTTTTTTTTCAGGCTTAGACCTTGATTTGTATGGACAGCCGAGCAACAGGCAAACAATGCCATAAGGGCGAAGTGCCATGGTACGGTAAGGCGATAAAGCGATTGCGCGCACATTTACTCAGTAGCTATATATATGCGTACATGCAAACATATATACTAAAGATTTGTTTGTTGCAGCGCTTACTACAACAACAGTAAAAAGTTATAAATATAAAAAATAGGAAAACAGGAATGCAGCTCCAAAATAGCGTAACAAAACTTGGCAGGCAGCTTTATAAGCTGCTGTCTTAATATTTACTGGATGTGGAATTAAAATGTAAGAAAGAATGCTTGCGACAATAGAATATGGAAAAGTAAGAGCGCTTGTGCAGTGTAACAAATTGTGTATATGAAATTTAGAACGAAAAGTTTCGAAAGAAATTTACAAAGTACAATATTGTAGGTTTTGTCGCAGTCCCGCAGCTGGTTGGTTAAAGGTATGCACTGCCGCTCAGTGCAACTCAGGTTCGATTTCACGTGCGAGCAATATACAAAACGGTGGAGTTTTCAGTGAAGATCCTGAAGACTTTGAATGTTATGAAGGTTTCCTGATGGCTCTTTTGATTGTTCAGCTATAAATGGTGGCCTTCCTATCGTATTCATTCGGCTTTAAAAACCAGGTCATATAGTTTTCTTTTTACCTATAGTGCGTCTGACAAAGAAACCTGGTGATCTGGGAATCTATCCAGCGGTAGATGGGCGGCCATATTAGTTAATTTTTCCTAAACTAGTAGGTACTTCTAGGAAACTTACAATAGCTTAACACCATCCAAAACTATTTTGGACCAGCAAGAAAATCTTATTTGATGAAATTTATCCAAGCGATAGACGGAATCAGGGCGCCGCACAGTTAATTTATGGCCGGCTAGTTCATATCAAACGAAGTCAAGCGCCGCAATTCCAAATGTGTCACCTTCATTAAAAGTCATTGATTAGTAACAAGAATAATGAAACCAATCTAAAAAAAAAAATTCTGTACAGATTTTTTCAAGAGTCAAATTTTTTCCAGTGAGACATGGACGGTTTTCTTGGCTTAGGTTAACTACGACCTCAAAAAATAACTATGTATTTTTACGCTGGATATTTTTACATTTCGGGTCTAGAGATTTTCGTCATTCCCCATGGAATGACTGAATTAAACAATATTTGTGGTAAGAACAACTTTTTGAAAACACGCTCTGTATGGAAATTCGGGTTGGGAACAATGTATATTCATTAGAGTGGTTCATAAAAACACTTTCTGGAAATTCATAAACGCCACATCAGAATATTGTTATTTGTGATAAAAAAGAGACACGTGTTTTTTAATTTTGAAAAAAAAGTTTTTTTAGATGTTGCGTTGGTCGGTACCTGTGGTCACACTGTACATGATTTCTAAATTTTCGACAAAAATATTACAAATGAGCATTGTTAAATATATATCCTTAAGTAAACGTTTGTATGCACACACATACATATGTATGATAGCATCAGAAATTCACTTCTCTAAAAAGGACTACCAGTTCTTGAATCTCTATCCCAAAAAACCTTGTCTTGAATTTTATTCCTAATCAAATCTGCGAGTATATAAATTGTGTAAATAACGGCAAAAGCCATCGCAAATGGCTAGTGCAACAAAGTTGCTAAAATTTATGTTGTAAAAGCATTGCAGTTGCATATAACTGCATATACATACATAAATATATATGTATTTGTCTACATATTCACAGGCTCCATGTGTGCGATGAGTTAATTAAGCCACAATAGGCGAGCAACATAAGCGAATGAAGCAAAATCAAGTTTTCCACTTTAACATGACGTACAACATGATTACATTACAAAAAATAAAAAATCTACAAAAACAAAGTGAGAAAAATAAGAACTCAGAATAAACAAAAAACTAAAATATGCATGGCAATATAATAGTAATTATTATAATGGAAGTGCCGGTATGCAATGTCGTTAACGTAAAGTGCAATGCGTAGAATTAATACAAAAACCACACAATGCATAGTCTGGGGCTGAGACGCTGCAACTGCTGCGTAACAAATTGCAAGCAGCAAAACTATGCGGCCATGATTACCTCTTTCTGCACATGCGTGCAATGGGCGGTCCGTATACATACATATTCATGGGGTTGCCACTCTAGCTGGGGGACTCGTGCAAAAAATTAGCCTAACCCGAGTTAGGCGGAAAAGTAAGAAGAAAAGAAAAAGTTAGCTGCAGGAATGCAATTTTTTTTTTCACGTACAACTACGAGTAAACGCGTAAAACCTTGAGAATTCGCACGAACTTGAATACTCACAATAGGCAAGCGAAATTCGTCATGCGTCTGCGTGTGTAATGAGTGTGAGTATACGGAACGTATGAAGAGGAAAAATTCTAAGTAAAAGAAAAAGTTGTAATAGAATGCGTTTAAGGCGGCAAAAAAGTAAAAGTGAGAACCGGAATGTAGTGAAAACATTAGTGATTTTGTGGTGGCTTAGATGATCTAAGTAATAGTTCACATCACTTTCTATTAATTGCTTTGCTATCAAGTGTGGTTTATCTAGATGTCTATATTAAACAGATTCTATTGATTTATATTAAAATGGTGACCAGAAGATTTTTAAAATTTGGTTAAAAATTAAATAACTTAAATCTTTACAGCACCAAAGTTCCATTAATGTTGATTGTTGATGTAGAGCTACTTTACATGCATGAGTTTTCTTTTACAATAGGTGCAAACTTTCATCTTAAGAGCTAATTGCCTTGAAATAAGCCTAAAGGTAGCGAACGGCATGCCTTCTCCATAGCATGAGAGGGAAATGACCCTTTTACATACACAGATATTTGCGCCAGTCAGTTGTGTTGCGGCACGATTGTGGAAAATTAAAGGACTAAAGAGCAAACTCTTCCAAATTTTTGTTGTAGGTGGTAGTTACCTACTTTTGCTGGCACATAAATGCTTGTCCATTGTACCACGGCAAAGTCCCTACCACTTGGAAATGTTCTAAATTGGCTCGTGATTTATTGTCATTGACTTATAGCATAGACAGACGGCAACGTTAATTTTGATTAACCACGCAGTTGGTCTGATAGAAATGGTAGCCTTGGTTCAAATCCCACGGCCAGAAAATCTTTTTTGAGTTAACTCAATTATTACTTAAATTTTTTTTATATTATAGTTGTTGTGGTCTTTTTTAATATAGCCAAGCTCTAAATAACTAAATTGACTTGAAAAAGTTATGTGAAATATCACAAATAATATAAAATAAAATAAAATAAAATAAAATAAAATAAAATAAAATAAAATAAAATAAAATTAAATTAAATTAAATTAAGTTAAATAAATTAAAATAAATTAAATTAAATTAAATTAAATTAAATTAAATTAAATTGAATTGAATTAAATTAAGTTAAATTAATTTAAATGAAATAATATAAAATAACATAAATTAAAATAAAGTAAATTTAAAAAATTTAAAACTTAAAAAAGGAAGTTAGCAAAGGGACATGTTGCTTATAATCTATGAAGGGCAGCTAAGTAAACAAGTGCTTTGTCCGCAGACAATTTGTGGGACTTAGAAGTTTGTATCTTTGTAGATTACACACCACACACAATTTGCTTGTGTGTATATAACATATCTGGGCATCTTCATAATCGTAGGCGATATATCCTTGTATCTTGAATAACCCCTTCCGAGACTATGCCTGACTACCTCCAATGCTATCGTCGAGTATGTGCGTATTGCTCCCGTAATGCATACACAGGCCAGACGTTGGAGTTTAGTGGGGAACTTTCTCATTGTGAATATGTTTTTTGTTTCTCTTTCCCGCCTATAAGCTCAAACATTTCTTTAAAACTTACTTAAAGGAACTTGTGTAAGAAGTCTAAAGTGCCCATCTCAAACAAGAATCCACTGTCCATACATACATACATATATATCTGAGATTTTATCAAAGCCACACATCCTACCCACATTGTCTTGCTATAGCAACCAAGTAAGTTCCTCTATGAATAACAATACGCATACGCATTTTGCATACAACTCAAGCAACATGTGGCAGCCAACAAACAAAATAAAAGCAAAACAAATGAAATGAAGATGCGCAATATAAAGATATTTGCAAGCGCAATTGGAACTCGTTACTCATTCACTTGGATATGTCACTGCCTGGAGGCATACACACGATTACATATTCATATTTTCACTGCAGCCTGTTGCATGCCCCCTTCCAAGGCGGCAAAACAACTATTTTATCCTCAACTGCTGGCAGGCGTAACGCTTTTCAAGCTTAAAATTTCAATTCCAGTTCATTTTATTTACATGCAGACGCAGACGCATACAATATTGAGGACAACATTTTACTTTGGGCGGAGAGCGTAGCAGACGAATCATCTTTTAATACGAAGAGCATCGAATTGCGAGTAGGCGCAACAGCATGTCAAGCGATGGATGGTACCTAAGTAGATTGAAACGACAATGTTGCTTGCTGGCTGGCTGCGTTCCCTGCCTCAAGAAGTAAGTTGCATGTTGTTGCCGTTGTTGCACATACATATGTACATATGTATGCATATGCCACATATGACTCGAATGTGCAATGCTTGCATGCTGTTTTCTTTTTCGCTACTCGCCCACGCGCCGACAACCTGGCAATTGTCGCTTGTTGCCTGTCTCCTGTTGCGCTGTCGAATGAATGTCTTGGCTCTGTGCAACAAATTTTTATGCCAGTATTTTGCGCATGCGCGACCAATTGGGAGTGTGTAATGCGCATCTTCGCAGAACGCATATACACATGTACCTCGACCTGGGTATGGGTATGTGTGCAGTGGCCACTGTCAATGCTGTGCGGCGCAGATTGCAAAACTTGTTTATGGCAAGGCTGCAGTTGGTGGCAAGAAACGAGTGCGGGGATGTAAGTAGTCAAGCTGCAACAGAAGACAGCAGCAGCGGCAACTTGTTTGCTGTTCATTATTGTCAAGTTGCATACATGTGTTGCGGGTCACAACTAGGATTTGCGGAAAAAATCTGACATGGCTGTATGTGTAGATAAATTCGAAGAAAGAGGCTACATTTTAGCCGGCGCGCAATCGCATGTCACTTCGCCCACAAAGTTGTGTCTCCTACGCTGATCTTGTGGCATGCACGCGCTTCTACTGCCCCCCATTACTTCTTCTCTCCTTCTCTTCTCGTTTTGTTCTCGTCGTTTGACGTTCCGCATTCAATGCAGCAGCCCCTGTCCTGAGAGTGCATCTGTGACACATTGCTTATCTATTTATGTAGCACGCTCCGACTGATTGTCCCTTTAAAGTGCCTACGGTTTATGCGCCTGCCGATGCTTTAAGTCAAAAACTTGACAGCTGTCATTTGCAAGCAATTTTATTTTGTTCCATTTAAGTTATTCGCAAATCGGCTTAAGTAGTCGCTAAAAAATTCAGAGACACGCGCATGCGCAATGCTTATTAGCTAGATGCCGCTAAACGAAAAATATTTCTAGAAAATAAATTTTAATGGTGCGCAAAAATGTTGTAGTAGAGCTTTTTAAAAGTCGCTAAATTCGTGGAATTGCTCTACTGACTAATTTGCACTTCAACGGCACAGCGACAGCAAAGCCGTTGGCGGCATTAGTTCAAAAGCAGGCCAGGCCGCGTGTCAATTAACACATCGTAAAACCGTTTTATTTTGTAAAGAATTTATTGTTTTTTTAATTTTTGTGTTTTTTTTTTACTTGATTGGTAGCAAAGCTGTTGTGGAGCCGATATCGAAGAAGTTATTAATTTGAAGCGTAGATAATAAAGCACTTGTCATAGCAGCACCCGCACATACTGCCTGCGGTTTTTTATTGTACTTCACTGCTACTTGAATATAGAAATATTTATCGAATATACCTCTTCTTACTGCCTAAAATGGCCAAATCAAATTTCATAATAAATCTCATTGTGTTCGCGTAAGGCAACATTAAATGCCACAATAAAAAGTTGCGAGCTAGCATTGCTGCTGCTTCACACAAAAATGGCAGCCGCATTGAAATATGTAAGTCGAGAGCTAGCCATAAAGCAAGGCTGCATAGAAAGTCCAAACGTTAAAGTTAAAATGTAAAGGTAAAAAGGGAACAGCAGCTACAGCCATAGTTTGCCAGAGAAATTGCTATGGACTTTTATTGAGTTGCTCGTTATTTACTTTTGCTGCTGCCATGGCTTTCGAGGAGGTTGCTAAGAGCATAATTGCAGCAGCCAAACAATGAAAGAAACAAACAAAAGACTTTACTTTGAGCGTTGAAACAAAAAGCCACAAGCTTTAAGCTACATACATGTTCACACGTATAAATACATAAATATCAAATCGTTATATGTAGGTACACATCTGGTTCGCGAGTGGGTTGACCTCTGAAGGCAGAACAAAGGCTCCCTTCTTGAAAAATTTTGCCAACCAAGCACTTTGGTAGCAAAGAAGTCCCCGGATATTGTTGCTTGCTGTTGACGCAATTACAGGCAGCATTACTGTAGCTTTGCACACACACACACACACACACACATACAAAAAGCTAAATCACCAATTGTGGCTGCGTGACCAAAACACTTGCTCCAAGCAATTGTTGGTCGCTTTTGGTGCGATTCACAAGTACTCGTATTTGTCCACCTACGCATGCGCAAAGGAAATAAATGCACTTACTTGTGTGGCAGTGAAAATCTGGTAATTCTGTAATGGAAAAAGTTGGTGCTGTTTGAATTGCACTTGTGCACTTGGAAAACAGAGGAAATTACAGTGCGCCGATTAAGGATGCTTTACTTCATAAAAAAGTTATACATTTTTTCATTGAAGGTATACAGTACAGAACAGATAAAAGTTAGCAAAATAGGAGGAACAACTTTCAAGTATCAGCTGGCATTTCATACTACGGTTATGGTGTTCTGGCAGTCATTGACGGCTTCCTAAGTCAAACGGCAGGTATTGGTGTCGTGATATAGGGGTCGAAACTGCAGGCTATATTTGGAATAGTGTTTGATGCCGCCGGAGTATCAAATCCTTCTTGCTTGATTTCTATTAAAGAGAGACCCTCTCATAGACTCCTGGTTGAATCTAAATTAATTCCTTAATTGCTTTGCTCAGCACCGCTCGGCTTTCTGTGTGTAGGTACCCTAATATATTGAAGGCTAGTAGATCAAGGCATACGAAAGTAGGCGTTTGTAAAACTTCGATAAGTTAGATTTTCTAATCAATTTTTATCTATTTGACTATATGTATCAGCATTGGGCAGAGAGAGCTCTTACCGAGCTCACATCTACAACAGATGAATAAAGCAGGCAGAGAGAGCTTTCACTCTGCAAGCAGCTATACCGGTGATGGGTCCCGCCTTGACCGCGGACAAAGCTTTTTTAAGCTTTCTATACATTTGGTATAGTCGCGTGCGGAGTAAAAGCTCTCTCTGCCCACGGCTGATATATACGAAATGTATAGAAAGCTTAAAAAGAGTTTTATTTTCTGCGGGGAAAGGCGGTGTACATTATCGATAGAAAGCTCAAAAAAGCTCTGCACGCGGATAAGCCTAGAATGCTTGAAAGTCAGATACAAACTTTGCAAAAAAAATAAAAAATATGTTGCATGTGGCACTCTGGAAAAGCTTCCTAAGTTTTATTTATAAACGGATAATATAATGGCTTGCTTGGGGTATTGGTCTACAGAGCTTGACAAGGACAAGCGAAACTAATGAAATTTTAATAAACACCAACATTGGCTTGTTTTCCATAATTAATAACAGAGTTGCTCACTTTATGACATACTTAAACCACTTTTTAACGCTTTCTAGCCGCAGGAGAAGCTTGTAAAAGCTTTTGGCAACTATGAAGAGCTTTTACTTTACGCGCATCCATTTAAGTGGTAAATAGAGTGAGTTTGTAG
Organism: Rhagoletis zephyria; assembly: GCF_001687245.7. NCBI lineage: Eukaryota > Metazoa > Arthropoda > Insecta > Diptera > Tephritidae > Rhagoletis > Rhagoletis zephyria. The sequence goes on along the minus strand of NW_016164421.1, from coordinate 3,666 downwards.
CGCGCCCATAAAAAATATTGAGACAACACTAAACGTTCATAGCACAGGATATGTTTGGGTCATGACTTTTAATATCAGCTTTTAAAAGCCTTCTTTGATTTTTAATTGGAACAAATACTCAATCCCATTGACACAGTTTCACATCAGTTACGACCAAAACATTTGCTGCGGGAGAGCCGTTCTAAAGCTTTCTATAGACTGAAATTGGGCGCAAGCAGAATAAAACGAGCACAGAGGAAAAGCTTCTTTTTGATCAGCATTACTTCGTTCTCAATAACTATCGATGAATAATGAAGTGCCTTTTTTAAAGTTTGGTCCATCATTTACATAACTGAATTTCCTTCCTATCACATTGAAAGGAGACGAAATAGCGGCCCATTATAATAGTTACTAGTATATAAATTTCTCTCTAATGCAAATTTTGCACAAGGTATACTACAATAACATTAGTTCGACAAAATGAGCTCTGCAGTCCATTTAACATGCCATATTGGCCAAAGCTCAAATGCAAATTTCAACTATCCTCAAACCGATCACCAAATTCGGATCATTTGTAAGCTAATAATGTGCCATACAATAGAGTAGAAAGAAAATCATTAGACATAAAATTTAAACTCAGCAGCGATAATGCGGTGCAAAATCTATGTAAATATAATAAAAGCACAAGGCATGAAGAGGAAAACAAAAGTCAATGCAATAACCATAACAGCCAATCAGCCGATCATTGCAGAGAGCGAGCTCAAGCTAAAGTTCAAGCGATGTTATCGCACCACACCAAAAAATTTCTTTCAAAACTAATAGCTAAGCGCAGCATAAACTTCCTCGATTGCAACAAAGTTGACAAAGAGGCAAGCAACGAGATCATCCAGATCAATGCGCATTTATAGACAACGAATAAACGAATCGAAGAATGTGCTAGTAATACGAGGAGTACTTATTGGGTATGTAGAGCGCTCGATCAGACCACCACCAGTGTGGCAAGAAAGCTTTATCAGCAGTAAAATCCTAATATCCACTTATTCTGTGTGTGTTTGGATTACTATGTAGTGGATGAAACCGCTGATGAACCGGAGCGTTGAAGATGACGACGACGATGAATTTTTAGCTGTGTCATCAGCTTTTACAACTATGTAGTTTGATTTCGTAAATGAGTATGTAAATATTTGTGTAAACAAAAGCATCGAGCAACAACGTAAGTACATGTGTAATACTCTTACTTGCTCCAGCCGGCTATCGCCGACAGTGGCGATCAAGTAAATAATTTTTGAAATTCATAAAGGAAATCAAAAAGCGAATTTTATGCAAACAAAGAGTATACGAATAAGTTAAATGTATTGCATACAATGTTATAAATGTCCATACATAAATAGAGTGCACAATAACAACGGTAAAGCACTGGCGATCGGTTGCCTGGCTGGCTACTTTACTAGTGGACTTGAAGCTTGAATAAGTGTATACCATAACATACCTAGCAGACTGAGCGCTGTTTTTTCCCTAATTCATAATTGCTGATGATCGCCTTTTGTCTTCTACTTTTACGTTTTGCCCTTATTATTTAAGCGCTTAGTTCATTAAAAGATCGCTGATCTTCAGTGGTCCACGATCAGCGTGCGAGTACCTCACAGCTGCCACGAAACTTGTGGCTATAGAGGTTTTACATTGGAAACGCCAATCTACTTGAATTTGGACTGCTTTGGATTACTCTTTCGCCGAAGATCGCTGATCTACAGTCGATACTTGTGGCTCATATGCTTGCTATATTGGTTGTTGTTGTCAGAGGCGCTTGGTGTTTGCTGCAACGAGTGACTGACTGGCAAAGTGCTGAGAAGTGCTTTATACACTTAAGTGCCACTTTTTTTGCAGATCATTTTCAAAATAGTTAATTTCACGCAGCAAAAAAAAACAGCAAAGGTAAGTGAACCAAGTGAATGAAAGAAAAAAAATATGAAACACAAAATTTAATGTAAATAAAAATCACAAAAAAGGCAGAATTCATTGTAAAAGCATTTAACGAGACTCGCAAAAATCAAGTAGTCACAGGTAATCATGAATTTCTTGTGAGATTATTCATTCGTTTTTTTTTACAATGCACTGCACTTATTCGCTTTCAGATATTAAATTAATTTATTTTTCATTCAACGCCCGGATACATAATGTATCATACATTCATTTAAATCATATTTTTAATGTTCTTTTATTTTAGGCAAATTTTACGTGCAGCCGATACGCCGAGATATCAGAAAGCCGGCAAATTATTATTCAACGTGCAAATGCTCGTACGCGAATACTTTATATGCATGTGCAAATGCAGATATGTACATATATGGCTAATGTATAATCTGTTTGACGCTGCTGGCAATTTAATAAAGCGCATACTGTATGATACACATACATACTCGTTATTCAAAAATTTCTTTAAAAAAAATAAAAATAAACCCGCTGACGTTTGGGGAATTTTTATGTATGCAAAAATTCGTGCCAATAAAAATGCTTTGAAGATGACAGCGCTCATAAAGCTGTCAATCATTTGTCAAATGGAGCTCGAAGTGCGAAGTCAAGACATTCAAGCAGAAAGAAGAGTTTATATGAAAATTGAGAGCGCCGGGTGAAGCAGTTACAGGGAGCATAAGAAAAGGGATAAAGATGTATTGGGAGAAAAAGTGATACAAAAATTTATACAAAAAAATCCCAAAATACTTTGTAATAAAAGAAACTAACCACGAATTTTTAAAGTCACTTTTAAGCTATTGATGCAGCTTTCATATTGAGTAGCTTTCACTTAACAGTGCCAAGTTAAAAAATTTTATTCTTAATATGTAGTAAAGAAAGCTTAAAGCTTCGTAAAATACATATTTAATTGAAGCTTTCGCGCGAGCTTTCATTTGTAGATATGTAGGAACTTAACCACGCATGTAAATCTTTTTATGCATGCATTTTGTGCATCTGAGATCGGTGTATAAACTCTTTCTGTTCAAAACTGACCTACAGAAAGTAACAAGAAAAGTTTTAGGATAAGTACAGTACCTTTTAAAAGGTTAAAAATATGAAATTATACCAAATTTAATATTAAAATGTATTTTTATATCTGATTTAATAACGTATTTTCTTCGCTAAAAACTTATAAATTTGAATTCACGCAATCACTTTTCGATTTCTCCTAATGCACTCTCTGGATTGCCACCATTTAGCAAATATTTTCGGAATTGTAATACCAGTGGAAAATAGAAGTAAAGTGATATATTGATTTTTATCTTATTTGTGTTTTGCTACTCTTCTTCTGTTCTGCAGCTTTTGAGATTTAACTTGTTTTAACGAGTTATTTGATTCGCGATGCCTTCAGATATTGAACAAGTTAATGGAAAAAGTAACAAATATGTCTGATTGCTAAAAAGTTGTAGAACGAATTATTTCGGTCCCCCAAATACAATGAATAAATTTCTTTAAAAACAAATTGAAAGAGCTTTCACAAAAGCACAATTTATTCTCAAACAATATTACTTTACAGCTTTACTTTAGGTCGCTCGCTAAACTGACTAAAGCCATATCTTTCCAGCGATAGATCAATGTGACCAATAGCTTTCTGCCCAGAAGCAAGGCTAAATACTTCACACAGTCAGAGGGCATAAGTGTAATACCGCCCAGTTATGGAGGTTAAATTCTTGGGGG
>NW_016164420.1:0-31614 GCF_001687245.7 Rhagoletis zephyria | reverse complement strand
CACGCGAATAGTGAAATGTGCTACTCTTCGTAGGGACCGACGATGTGTAGTTAAATAAATATGTATAGAGTGTGAGTAATTTGTAGGCACATAATAACTACGTTCATATCCCTCGAGAAGAACGACGTAATTCAAAACACCAAGCACCCGAGAAAAACGATTATACACGCTGTAAACAGGGTTTTTTTTTCCTTGAATACAAACATAGTAAATAATAAAAAAAGTTAAGGATAAGCCATATATTTATTAGAAAAATGTTTTACAGAGTTGCATTAGTAAATAAATAATTGAGTTTCTTTCTTTGACGAAGGAGCTTAGTTTTGTGTTGTCTGGCTACCAAGCAGAGATGCAAAGTGTAAAGTTGCAGAAAAGACAAAATCGTCTTCTTAGGATGCAGAAATTAATTTTTTTTTTTGTACACAGCATAAGATAAGGCTTGTCATATTTTTCTGCATATTTTTAGAAAATCATTTTGTTCTTTTGTATTATCAACTTTTTTCCAGAAAGCGAGCAATATGTGTACTTATAAAATTTCAAGAGCATACAAATATATTTGTTGTATACACAGACTTTATTTATGTGGAAATGTTTATTTTATTGCGTATAAAGTGCAAGTGCAGAATAAGTTCGAGAGCAGACGCTTAAGCAACTTTTAAAATAAATATATTTTAAATTTACTTTTTGTTTATATTGTTGGACTTTCGCAAATGCATGCACACAACTGTAATATGTATAACTGTACATACATCATGGTGCAATCTGAATATGTTGGCATGTAGTCGAAAGTTTTGCTGGTATTTACACAACTGGCAAAGAGGCAAATTTGTAGCGTACGGTATACATAAACATACATAAATACATACATATTTATTTATGTACATTTAAAGATTATATAACTCCATTCGGTAGGCGATTACAGCCAGGTGCGCTCTACCAAGCTGCCATTAACAACTTTAGCAAATATTTACTGAGTACATACAAAAAAATTAAATATATATTTTTACACATTCGTGCTTTTACTAATGAAAATTGCAAGGGAATTTTATAGTATGCATGCATACATATTAACAAAACCCTATTTCATACGAATGTGCATAAGCGCCTGAAAGTATGAATGAAACAGTTGTTTGAGCTTTTAAGTAAATATTTGTAGGCAGCTTTTTAATTGAGTTGTTAGAATGTTTGCGTTTGGTTTTTCGAGATATGTACATTAAACCGTTCGTTAAAAATAAAATTTGGTTTGCCGGGCGGAAAAAGATGTATTTTGGTCTAAAAATAAGCTGTGCAAAATTTTATTCGAATATGATAACTCTAAGTACTTGCGCGTTGCATTTGAAAATTTAGAAAACCATATGCATTCTGGGAAAAAAATTTTTAANCTTATATATATGTATGTGTATACATATGTGACAGCAGCAAATGTTGGAAAATTAATTACATTTACATATTTTTTGTGGTGCCTGATCGAGCTTGCCGTCTGGTGCACTTGGCTACAAATAATATAAATGTATGTATAAAAAGTACAAATTGCTTTATTATAACTTTTTTGAATTTTTGTAAAATTTTGAGGTATAAACAAACACTGGTAAACAAGCGTAACATCAAGTGTTTTAGTAGGTTTTTCGTTTTTTGCTATGACTTTAAGATCTCATAACTATCGTATTCGTTGCAAAAGTAATTTAAATATTTCCTGACGTGATCACTTAATTGTGGTTTGATTATTGGCATCTTAGGGCCATAGCAGGCCATCTCATCAGCTTCCTCGTTACCTGCCAGATGCTATGTCCTTTAACCTAGAAAAATCTGAAGTTCAGATGACCTTGCCATACAACAGGTTGCGACATTCCCGTATATGGCTTGATTTTACTACTTCCGCTTCCACTGCGTTTAAAGCCGATTGGCTTTCGCCGAACTTAATTGCCTTTTCCACCTGGATACGTGGTACTTAGTAAAGCGAAACTGGCTTTTCTGCAACAAAAATCTCAGCTTGGTTGGCGCTGCAGTTGTTGGCAGAAAAAGACGGATCTGCGGGTCCTCCGAGGTACACCGGGTTTTTGATCAATTTTTGAACGAATGGTGTGCATAGATATATCATTAGAGGTCGGATTTGTTTGCATAAAAATTAGTCTAAAAACATGAGCCATCATAACTATAAACAAAATAAGATTACGGATATGTTTAAGATTGTATTGCGAATGAAATGAATTCAAACTTTAACATGGAAAATGTTACTTCTACGCCATGTGCGAGTATATACACCTACGGCTATGTGCGACATGGCGTATGAGTAATATTCGACCCTATTATGGTTGTTGGCGTCGACTCGGATTTAGTTTTTTTTCGTCAACAAAACAACGCTCATCGAGGAATGCCTTTCTGCAAAAATGCTGTCGTCAGCGTAGCTGTAGCTGAAATTACAAAGGCTATTATTTGACGAAAAAATCAATTCGACTTCAACGGTGCCAACCATAATCGGGCCGATTATTTCCAAATGCTATTCCATACAAAAAGATTTAACATTTTTATTTGGCCATTCAAAACATTATTACTTATGCATCGATTTTTTTCAAATTGAAAACAAAATACAAAAAATGGCTAATATTTTCATTTTTTCCTTGTTAAAGTCATTTTTTTTTTATATATAAAAATTTAAATATCTTGTGAAAATGACCTGATCGGGAAGAACGTTCAAAACTTGAGATTTTCCCTACAGCGTAATCGGTACTGAAAAGGTGGAAAAAGCGCATACACATGTTTTTTTCCCAACATCGATGTTTTTGCAAATTTCAACTCTACATTTATTTGGCGCGTAAAAAGGTAAAACGAAGCAATAATTCATAATCTAATTAATATCTAAACGACATTAAAAATCAAACTCATTTATACATAAGTAATTTTTTATATCGAGCCCTCTACATAAGCGCTCTTTATCCAATGTGATATAGGGAAAAATTGCTTCTCTTGAAGGAACAAAAGCATTATAATTTATTATACTCAAGTTATATATTATAGAAAAACAAACCCTGTATTGCTATAAACATTTTTCATTTGATAGAACTTATTCCCAAGCGAAAATTTTCAAGGAGAAAGGCTAAGTCGCCTACTGCTCAAATTAAAAAAAAAAAAAACATTGCCCTGCTGGGATTAGTGAAAACTTAGTGAAGCGCGTAGTCTTTTGTGAAGAAAAATGCTCGCTCCTAAGGTCGCTCTTATTGGAATCAACGGGCGCTTATGAGGAACCACTACCACTATAGCTATTAATTTCATACTTGCCTTTCGACATCGTAGCGAAGCCTGCTGCGGCAAGTGCTGAAGTGAGACAGGGCGCTTGACCGAATCAGGGTTTGGACACTCTAGGTGATATCAGGGATTATTATCATTTATTAGCTCGTGCTAAGTAAATAAACAAATGAACATACCCTCTAGAGATGAGCGAATAGCGCGCGGACAGGAAATGTCGGAAAGGTATTTTCAGGGCCTTGAGCTTACTTGGACCTGAGGTGCGTTTAAAGCTATGTGGGCAAGACCTGACCACTCTTTCGGTCATGTCTATGTATTTCCTAGGAAGACTTAGGTATATGCATGCTTAGGCCAAGCCACATTAATGTTATGTTAATGTGTGAGCTGGTCTCCAAGTAAACGTTGGCTGAAAACCAGGACATGCGCAAGTGCAAAGTCTTTCTGGCCGAAGTTGAAGCAGTTACCTCTGCTAGGGACTACAATATGAACTCTCTTTCAATATTTTTGCAGAAAATTTTAACCCTCTACTGCCAATTTTACTAAGATCTTCAAAAACACCGAAAAAATGTATCGCAGAATTTTACGTATCTTATAACAACAAAAAAAGCTGGTTTTAGCATGAAATTGCAAACGCTATAAAATTACAATAGTCCAGCTTTTAAAGCAAAACACAATTTTTTTTTAAGTTACTAATTTTTTTCTCTCAAACTTACCTCAAGTTTCTGAAACCCCAATTCCAAATCGTACGCATCCAACTGTTCGCTGTGTCTGCGCCGATATCGCACTCCGTCGCCATTTGTCGTCGTCGTCCCCGCCGCCGCCGCCGCCGCCGCCGCCGCCATTGCCTCGGCCAACGCATTTTCAGCGGACGTCGTATATATGGCCATACCAGTACTGCCATCGATGCCGATGTCCCCACCAACACCAATATCATCATCCCTATCGCCACCATTGTCACCAACACCACTGCCGGCGCCAACATTATTGTCATCGTCCGGCGACCGTCCAGATTTATCGCGATCACGTTGTCCGCGCGATTTTTGTAAAACTGTTTGTCTGCAACGTGTTCCACAAGCGATTGCCGATATTTTACTAGCATAATAGTACATAGCCATGTGTCACGTTTGAATTGAGGTCCGGATATATTGGCCGGACATTTGTGTTTACTGGCGGAATATTGATTGCGTGCGACATATGCGGGAAAAGTGGCAAACAAATTGAATACACTGGGGTGGAGGAGTCATGTTCCGTTTTGCTGGCACTATTTAGCAGTAAGTTTCAGCTTATGCTGATAATTTATTCTGTTAAACAACTTTTCATTTGCAATTACTGCTTTAATAGTTTTTTATTGCAGTGAGCCCATTTTGCGAGTACTCTGTCTTATGTATGAGCTCGAAATCTCCTGAAATAAAGAAGAAAAATTTCATTAGATACGTGGCAAGAAACTTCTAGTGAATGTTCATATCTTAATGGCGTGTAAAAAATAAAAAAGAAAAAATAAATAAATGAAAGTTAAAGTTACAGCACTCAACAAATTTTTGAAAAAAAATAAATTTTTTAAATTAAATCTCTTAGAAAAAATTTGAATATAAAATTTTGTATCCTATTCGATTTTAGCAAGTGCAAGTTGGATATAGCTAGGACTTGTCGTTGACTTTTGGCATTTTTTTGTTTTTGCTGACAGAGTTATGCATTTTCTTACATACGAAGTATTTTCGACGATTTTTTTTTATAACAAAAATTACGTTCTTCATTAATTTTAAAATATTTTTCTAATAGTAATGTTAGACTAATGAACAAAATGTTGTTTTTTGTTCGTCGAGAGGGGTCTTTATTGCTTAATTGCCTGCTGAATTTCATACACTTTTAGGGCAGTTTTCACCATATCTTGTAAAAACTAATACCCAGTTAAACATCGTTATCGGAGTTAGTGTTAAAAACGACATGAGGCATTCTTTTTTAAGTCAGACGGATTTCGGAAAAAAATAATATGATATCAGAGATTCGCTTCAAGTTTTTTTTATGGGTTCTATACACACACGAAATAAGCTAACACGTATTCGAGGATTTTTTTTTCTTCGCAGATATAATTTGTTAAATTTCGAATTTTTTCCTCGTTCTGACTAATAATGTGCTTTTAATTTTTTAACACTTTCCTAAGTATAGCTCATTATAAGTTTTCGAAAACAAATAAAAAAAAGTTCCTGAATTTCTCAAAATAAAACAACTGATCTTGAAAAAAAAAACATTTTAAAAATAGTTCTTGAAAATTGCCCATTTTTTTAAAGTATGATTTTATAGATAATTAAACAAGAATAACCATGGTATGATTTTAAATCCCTAATTTACTGGTCTTCACTATGTTAATTAATTTCAAGAATTTCAACTGTTTATAGATAGGAGAGTTTTAGGGTTAGATATCCATAGGTTATTTTACGTATACATAAAACCCCAAAAAAAAAAAAAAATAAATTCAAGAAAATCGAAAGCGTGACACCAAATTTGGTGTTCGATTTGAAAAAGAATGCCTGATATGGTAAAAACGACTCTTAGTGGAATTTTTCTTGCAGACGATGGCTTCACCAAATATAGTATGGATATCGTTAACTTAAAAAAGTGTAACTTTGACTTCAAACTTGGATTAAAAAATAAAAACTTATCTCCAGAAAAAAAATTTAAGTTAGTGGTCACATGGGGTCGCCTAAGCCCTCCGGGGTAGAATAACAAAGATGCAGAAAAGTCGGATCATACTAGCAACGCAAGTACCCTCCATATGAAACTTAAGATTGGCTAACAAAATCTTTGAGTGCCAGCTACACATGCAATTTGATATGTAATGCTTCGAACTAGACCTGAAATGGTCCCGAAAAAGTCCTCAACTATCATCGAACTAGCCACGGAATAGTCTCAAAAAAGCCCAGAACTTTTACCGGAAAGGTTTAGAACTAGACCCAAAAAAGACCTGAACATGTTCCCAACTGGACCTGAACTAGGCCCGAAATAATTCCGAACAAGTTCCGTACTGAATACGCCCGAAAAATTAATGAACTAGACTCCGAACTAGTGCCGAAATGGTCATGAAAAAGTCCCAAGCTATACTAACGAGCAGCCTGGCTAGAACAGCTAACTATATTTGTTTTCATTTGTACTAATTCTGAATTCGTTTTGGCGTGACGCGTGATGGTTAACGCAAAATTTTCCCCTACCGTGAGCAAAGAGTTTATTTACTCCTTTCCAAACCCAAGCGAAAATAATTTCAGTATTTTTAAAATCTCCGCCTTGCCTTTTGTCAATGCACTACTACCGAAAACCCATTGCTTGTTTTCTGCTCAGTTCGGACTATTTCCTGCAGGGTATCGGTTATTTATGTTGCATTGGCTGCTCGTATAGGCTGTGAAAAATATACTAAAACAGAAGCTTTGAATTTCTGCTTCCACTTGCCAATCCGATTATAAATGTAAATAAACATAGCTGATGTACATACAAACACTCTTGTACACTTGCAAGCGTATGTATGTATATATGCAAATAAATATTTAATGCTCACATAAATACATACTTAGAAGTTTATGTATGCCTACACAAACTTGAGCCATAATAAATTTCATATGCACACATATAGTTACATAGGTAGGTAGTTTCGACCGACAACCCAAAGAAGTAGCCGCATTCAACAGTCAGGACCAACAAATAATTGGCTGCGAAGTTGAAGAAATTGAAGAATGTTGTGGAGAGCGGTTAAAATGGCAGTTGGCAAGTCAGTAAGGCAATTTGTGAGTTGAAGTGATTTCTGTCGTAGCTTTTAAATTAAGTTTACAAACATTGCATTTGAAATGAGTTTAAGCTGTGATGTCGGGCGGTAGAGAGGTAAACATATAAGTACATACATATGTGTGCAACGAATGTGGAAAGGAAAGTATGGCAAGTAGAAAACTGCCAGCTGTTGCTTAAAGTGAAGGCTTAGAAGTGTATAAAAGAATTATGTGGGCTCTTTTCAAAATTTACTATATGTACATTAGGCTGGGTCGATTTTGTATGGGGGAAAATAAAAGGCATTTGACCGTATTGTAATAGTAATATTATGATGTCTTAGGTCTAAGCCAATTGTTATTGGCCACGAAAGATTAATTTAAAACTTATCTTTAGCCCGCGCAATTGAATCAAAGTGTATGAATTTTTAAAATTTAACTTTGGCTTGTAATATCTATGGTATGAGTTAATTGTTATAAATAGGACGATATATCAAATTAAGGGTTATTAAATTTAGTATTTCACGTTCAGTTATCATTTTTCAATAAGTCTACACGTTTTTAAGGTATTAAGATAAAACTCACAAAAACTATAATTTTCCTTTATGAATTTTCAATTCTTTATTGCTTCAGCAACCAAGTGAAAAATTCAAAAAAGTGAGACGAGATATATTTCAAACGTTCTAATATTTTCGGATGTTTATATAATATTAAGTGAGCCATGGGCCGATTTGGTCAGTTTCCAAGATTGTGGTGAATGAAGTCAAACATGTATTGTCAAAGATTACGAATCGTTTGATAAGTTAATAGTAGTTTCAAGTATATAAGTATTTATATACATTAACATAATACAATTAGGGTGAGAAACGCCCATTTTAAGTCCATTTATGCAGTCTTGAAAATTGTTCGCGGTCTCTAATTCTGCCGTTATATGAAAGTAGGGGACGTGCAATAAGTGTTTAGATATACATAAATATTTTAGTTAATTCCATGATGTGAAAAAGTGACTGTAGGTAAATGCAATAGTATTTAACATATCCTGGGAAATCCTTTTGAGGACTCTCCAATTGGACGATATTGCTTTGCATTTAGCTTGAACGAAAAAAGTCACTCCCTGACACCCTTTTCCGTAATCCGGCTCTTTCATTTAAAAGTTATTTATACAATTTAAGAGAAATTTTTTTAGAAAAAAGCTGGAGATCCACTTAAATTTTTCCATATAACTTTGGTAAGTGTTACTCGATCGGTACTTAATATTTACCAAATTGAAGGCGAGACTTAATGCTACCGATTTTTGATAATAATATGATTAAAATCGCTCAGATTATAAACAAATTATTTTAAAACAAAAAAAAATTTAACAAAGTTTTTTGTTATTTTCTTATATTTGCAATTTTTATATTGTATGCATAAATATAAGTAAACCAATTAGTGTTTCAAGAGGTTGTGCCTGTTCAGTGTTTCCAGACCCATTTGCCTAAACAAAATTTTTCCACGATGATGGAAAATAATGGCTTTTCTATTAGAGTAACCGAAATTGTCCCTATATTTGCAAAAAATCGCAAACTATAGCTAATATTAAAAAAAGATTAGAATATTTGGAACCAGCGACATGCCAGCACGCCAGCAATATTAAAGCTGTTCTTTACATCTTTTGAGTATAATCCAGTGCAATTATCAAGAGAACAATTCAAATTTTATTGAAAACAAATAATCTTGAGATTACGATAAGCTAAAGGGCTGCGAGAAATGAAATTTGACTTTATCTTTTGCTTAAACGGATTCATTATCTAATAATATGCACCAAACCATTTTGCCGATCCCAGAATTTTGCACAAGAATTGGTCTTATTCGACTAGTGTGCTGTGGGCCACTTTGCGGTCGATGCGCGGGCCCGCCCTAATGTACATACATATGTATGGCTGGGCTACAGCAGGAGTAGTGGGGATTGCTGCTAAATAGAGCTGCATTCAAATTTATCGCAAATATTTTAAGTATTTAATAAAAATATTAAAACAACTTAGTTTTTGATTTATTAAATTTATAAAATAACTTATTTTTTAAAATTTATGTAAATTTATAAATATTTTATTTTTTTTTAATTTAATCAATTAATTCTAATATGTTAATTAATTAAAAAATAATAATTTTATAAATTTAAATATATCTATATACTAAATCTACCGAAATTGAAAAGCAAGATTCTTCACTGATAGAAATGTGAAATCTGATAGTTTTTATTTACCCATTAAGACCAGTATTTATTACTAAACTTTCGTGTTTAAGTAATGTTTTTTATGCACACACGCTACTTTGTGATGCCTCAATCTAACCACAATTTCCGCAAATAAATAAAAAGATAAACAAGTTTGCGCTTAAGTATGTCTATTTAACTGCACGTACATAAATCACTGACATTAAAAGTTCGAATATTATGCCTTGGGGAACAATTTTGTTGCGAGAAATGAGCATCGTTGCAAAAATTTTACATATCTCGCATAAAGGCCGGCCTATGCCCATGGCGATATTACGCATGTGGTTAGCTATTAAGGCGTGTATGAGCTCTTCAATGGCTAGATACGTTAAATTGACTTGTTTTGTACGTAGTCAATAAATTAACCAGATGAATTGCTAAAACTTGTGCACTTAAACGGAAATCTAAGCATAAAATTATGGGTATATGAATGTATGTTTGAATATACCACTCCATAAGTACATATATGGGGCGTTCCATACCAAAACGGACGGGGTCACACTTTATGTGTTTGATTTGTTTCAAATTTTTAGGGTTGATACATAAACATAAATAATAAGTAAATATGAAATTTGAGCTTGATTAATACATTTTTAAAAATTTTACAGCACAAAAACAACAAAAAATTTCGATTTAACAATTTTCCAATTTTCTTGAAAAATTTTTCACATACAAATATTTGATAAAAAAAATAGTTTTTGAAAATATGCCATCTCAAAAAAAAAATTAAAAAAATCACAATGGTAGCTCTGAGTATAGCGCAATATTTAAGTATAGTATTATAGTAGTATAGTTATAGTATAGAGTGCACCCCTCTACGATAATTTGAGTTGTGATTTTTTTTTTACACCGAAGTTGAGAAAAATGAACATTACCAACTAAAAAAATTTAATTTTTTTTTTCGAATTTTTTTGTGTATGCAGTTCTGTAGCCGATTAAATTTTAATAAAGTGCTGGTGGCTTTTTGCTCTTTCTTCTTATGGAAGAAAATGTGCAAAATCGTTTTCAAAGAAAATTAAAAAAAAAAAAATTAACGCCAGCTTTGCAATCGCTTAAAACTAGCACTTTATTGTACTAAAATATAATGGGCTACAAAACTGCCGACACAAAATAATTCTAAAACAAATAAAAAAAAAATTTTAATTTGTAATGTACTTATATTTCTCAACTTCGGTGTAAAAAAAAAAATCATAACTCAAATTATTGTAGAGTGCAACCCATAATACTATAGTTAAATATATTAAATTATTAAATATTGCGCTATACTCAGAGCTACCATTGTGATTTTTTAAATTTTTTTTTTTGAGATGGCATATTTTCAAAAACAATTTTTTTTTATCAAAAAATTTGTGTGAAAAATTTTTCAAGAAGCAAAAAATTTTTTAAATGTTTCTCTTCATAGAGAATTTTGATGTGTGTGGTTTTTTTTTTTAATTTTTTCCTCACCCCGTTTTCGAGATATTTGGAAAAATATTAAATCGATTTATTTTTGTTTTTGTGCTGTAAAATTTAAAAAAATGTATCAATGAAGCTCAAATTTCATGTGTATTTATTATTTATGTTTATGCATCAACCCTAAAAATTTTAAACAATGGACCCCCCGTAGACGCGGTGCAGTGAAATAACGCGCGTCTTTATTTCCCCAAAAAATGAAATAAAGCCCACCGGCATTATTTCTTTTAATAATAATAGAATGGCGCTTACACATATATTAGCCAAATGCCTACTACGTCCAAAGAAGCCCTTGTGGACAAACGCGATTATTCGATGGATTTTAAAACTGCCCTTATTATCAGTGTTAATGTTGTTCCCTAAGTTTCAACAACTTTCAAAATATCACTGTCAACAGTGGAGTGTATGCCGAGGCGGGAATGCGCTGACACTCTGTATGATAGCAGTACATACATATTTCGTTTTGTCTTTACTCACTCAAGTTTCAAGTGCTTCGCTTTGATGTCGATGTCATCGGCATACGCCAAAAATTATTCGTTCTTACAAAAAATTTTGGTGCATTCAGCAGGCTGAATAATAATTTAAGGTTACGGTGGTCATCTAATTATCACCATCACACTTGCTTATATTAATTCTCCAACTTTAAAGTAGCAATTATGTTTGTGCAAACTTTTCCAAAATAACTGATGCAATAACGAAGTACATCTTTTCCCCACGCCTCGATCAGATTTTATCTACGAAACTTTCCGATAAGAGCCTCCTTTATTTTGTTTGTAAATAAGCATGTTAAAATGCCCATTAAGCATAATATTTTGTATTAGTTGCAAAAATTTCGCCCTCAAGCCATCGCATATCAAAGCCCATTTTACGAGTATGCACAATGCCAATTTCTCGCCCACCCTTGGTGTGAGTTAATATAAAAGCATATTGGATAATCCTTTAAATCGATTTTTCAGCTTCATTTTCATACTTTGAAATGCCTACGGATTTTCTTTTCTAAAGTTATTTTGTAAC
This sequence comes from Rhagoletis zephyria, assembly GCF_001687245.7. Lineage (NCBI taxonomy): Eukaryota > Metazoa > Arthropoda > Insecta > Diptera > Tephritidae > Rhagoletis > Rhagoletis zephyria. Next base: position 19,905 of record NW_016164420.1, on the reverse strand, counting down.
TTTTTCAATTTCACTGCGTTGCAAAAAAGTTACGCACAACTCTTTAAATGTACTCGTAGATGTCTTAAAAGCTGTGAATAAAAGTTTTCGGCTATCCATTTTCCTACCCTTTCATATTTTGAGAGCCTGTACTTTTTTTTGTGCGTTTGAGAGTATTTGCCATTTTAAAATTTTTCTGCCTGCTACGACCCTTTTCGCTTTTCTATCTGCGTTCAGCATGTAAAAAGGGCTTTATTGCCATTGAGCCCGTCGCTTTCAATCGTCAGCGCTAAAGTGAGATAACCCTTGGCCCTTGCTTTGGCTTTGGATTTCAGTTTGGGTTTACTTAGCCGCTTAAAATGTCATTAACAACAATCTTTTTTTTTCTGTTGCTTTTAGCTTTCTTTTTATTGTTGCTGTGAGTTAAATATTCAAGTGCTGTGTATGCAAAGTGTCAATTTTGTTGTGTGCCTGTCAGTTCGGCTGACACTTTCGCATTGACTGTGGTAACCTTTTTTTCGTTTTCGAGTGTTAGGCGCACATCAATGATAATTGTGCGGGTTGATGTAATTTTTATTTTTTTTTTCATTAGGAAATTATGGTTAATGCCTGTTTGTTTGCTGTATACCCATCCTGCGTGCTGATGATAGGAAACATTATGTGGTAAATTTTTTTTGCTTACACATATTTTGCTGAAAGCTGTTTGCGAATGAACGGATTTCAGATAGGCCCTTTTCGAATGACAACGGTGTAAAAATGTTTTCTAAATGTAATGCTTAGCTGTTTGGTGTCCTTAAACCTAATTGAGTTTAAGTGCCTAGTTAAATAACACATTCGAATACATTTTAGACAAGTTTTTTGAAGAAGGGGATGTCAATTTTTATTTTATTTTTTTAACATCGGAGGCTTACATCAACTAATTCAGAGATTTTGAGTATGGAAACAGTTATACTAATCTAACTTAACAAAAGTTATTTACTTTTATGGCAAAAAATTACTAAAAATTTCACTTTTTCTACCGAAGACAATTCTGAAATAATAAATACACCATCATAATATTAATATTTTTGCGTTCGCACTTTAGCTAAGTGTTTGGCGGATCCACGCCTCAAATTTGTGATGTGCATTTTGATGTTGTTACACAAATGGAGGGACCTAAATTCTTACACCGCCTTCGAATAAACTAGGTGGAAAAAATACATTCCAGAAAAATGATATTTGATTGAAAAGTTTTTTCAGGGACCGCAAAAAATTATTACATTATTAAAAAATTAATAATTTTTCTTTGATCTTTGTTTATAGCTCGGAAAAGCATCGTTTGTCTTTGGTCATCTATGTTTTTTCTTTAGAAAATAAAACTATTTCTTTTTATATAAATATAAATATAAATATAAATATAAATATAAATATAAATATAAATATAAATATAAATATAAATATAAATATAAAGGTGGTAATGGCATGGACAAATGTAGTGGTAATGCTAATTCCCACCCTTTCGTTGACCATTGAATCATCTGTACGTATCACCCTTCCATTCGCTCCTCTCTGGGATGCTTATGGACAATCTGTTGTCTAAACAGAGCGGAGGAGTGGTATAATTGAATTGTCATAGATTATGCGGTAGATGTTCCGAATCTGCTGTTTCTACTTGGCTGGATTACACAGCCCCACAAAAAAACAAAAAAAAAAAAAATGCATGTTCTTTTGACAGGAATAGCCTATTCCCATGTGTTTTTAATCCGAATAATGAATCCGAACCCGTTTCGCTCCATCAAGCCAGCATTTTTTTCTAGCTACAAAAAAAAAAAAAAAAACATGGCGGTTATTATGTAACAGGCACGTTTTTTGATGTTAACGTAAACAAAGAAAACGGACTTCAAAGTCATGTTCGGCGTATAAAAATACATAAAGAAAGGATAGTGTGGTTCCGGAACTCTGATGTTTTTTTTGGGTGTGTGGCTGTTTACAACTGTCCCGTAGCCACACAACGAAAATGTATCAGGTTTCGAGGATCAGACTATTTTTCCTTATGTATTTTGATGCGATGAGCACGAATCTGAAGTTCGTCGCATAAAATCCGCCATATTTCTTGAGGTTAGGAAAAAATCCTTACTTAGTGGAGGAGCAAACCGGACTTCAGACTCGTGTTCAGGGAACAAAAACACATGAGGTCGCTTTTGGTTGCGGTTCTAACAGGTGAAAGGTACGATTTCTAATTAAGCGGTTAATTTAAGAATTTTAATTTTTGCTCGCACTGCCTGACTAACCCTGAAAAGCTTTTGGGTATTGAAATAAGGAGCATTCGTAATTTCGTAATCAGCTCGTGGCGTTTCGTTGACGTTGAGTAATGTTCTCCGTTCAGATATTCTGGGTATCACAATGGACAATCTCCTCAATGTCCAAGTGCCTGCTTTATCTGAAATAACCACTGTAACCTAACCTATGCATGTATGTATGTATATAAAAAAGCACATTATAGCGACACAACATTTGTTACCTGCTAACTCTGTTACGAACTCCTTTCGTATAAATGTACTACTTTTGTGTTGCATTCTTTCTCTTTGTTTATTTCTTGAGTGGAATTTTTCAAATATTACCTCAAGCGCAACCCAACTCTGTTGACTGTGAACTGTCATAAAAAATTTATGGTTACAAGTTGTCGCATGGAAAAGTGTATGTGCAGTTTTATAGAGCAGTGGTAGCAATGCTAGTAGCACTTTGCTTTGAAGCAATTAAGCCATGTACAAATGATATTTGTCAGGAATGCACATGAACTAAAAAAGAAATACATACTCGTACGAGGAGAAAAACAGAGACGCGCTACAAATAAGTAAATAAACAGCAGCAGGGTAGAAAAAAAACAAATGCATTCCTGCTGCCAAGCAACGAGTTTTTGCAAGGCAAATGTCATGCAGGCAACGACAAGAGCAACCAGTCACAGTGATGAAGGCGGAGGGATGCGAATGTGAGCAGCTGCGAACGATGTGCGAGAGCAATTGCGAAGAGCCGAGCTGATGAAAACGAATTTGATGCCGATGTTGTTGATGCTGGGTAAACGTACAATTCGAATGAGTGACACCCACAGTGGATAAGTGAGAGAGCTCCTTTGAATCAAATGCCCACAAATGAATGCATCCTACTTGTACTGAGCAGGTAAGTATTTGGAAACGTACGTAGTTGTCTCGGTTTCATAAAAAGAAGCTTAAGAACACAATACGCACTCCACCCTAATAGACCGACTTTACGGTCGGTCTGCGTAACCCGAGCCAAGCACTTGACTATCGCAGCAAACAACAACAAGGCAATGGTCATGTTGGCCCACTTGTTCAGTCGGAGTACTTAGCGTATGATGAACGCCAATTGCAGCGTGGAATGTAAAAAAAAAAAAAAAAAAAATTATTTTGCGTTCGCATACATTTTGTAGCGCTGTATGTCGCGCCTCAATGACTCAGTTCTTTTTCTGGGTCAGGATTTGTTTGCGCAAATTTTTTATTGTCAGCATAGTTTTACAGTGTGACACATATCTATGCATGTGTATGCATACCTAAATTCCAGCGCTTTCAGATTTGTTTTGTTCCATTTTTTTACATTTTATTTTTTTCGCTTTCTTCTTTGTTTGTGCGTGTGTGGGCGCACTTAATGCATTTTTAATGATTCGTGCAATACGCGCACGCCAGCTAGTGTGCGTGATGCCGGTCGCCGCCGCCCCCGCGCTGACCCAATGACATGAGTATCCATCCACCTGCGTATGTACATACATACATATACACATTAAATACAACTCTGTCTATACACCTATGCAATTTTTTCTGGCGCATATCCCCATATAAATATGTAACTAAATGGCATTGTTTGTGTGTGTGTGTGTGTGTGTGTCCGCGTGCAGAAAGTGTGCCAGCAGTGCAAGAATTAGTGGCACGTGAAATGAGTAAAATGTTTTCTTTCTAAGTGTACATATTTGCTCTTTTCTCTGTTTGTGCATTGTTACCCTTTTGTTTGTGGCATGCAACATTTACATATCTACATACATATGTATGTATGTGAAAGTTAAGATATTTTTTTATTATTCAACTTTGACGTTGAAATTAATTTCGTGTTAGGTCTGGCATAAATGCGAGACATCGCGTGCAGCGTACAGAAAGTGTTATGAGTTTCGTTTGTGGCATCAGTCTGCACATTAAATTGCGAAATTTGGCTGGCAAATTTTTTTTTTAGCGATGGTCATGTGTTTGACATATTTCATAACTTTAAGCAAAAGAGTATCGTTATTATTCTGAATACTTTCAAATTTTAAGCAAAATTAAAAAAATTAAAAATTGCTGGAAATTTTTTGGAGCTGAATGGGTTAAGTAGGGGAACTTCGCGTATAGGAGTGTCTTCAATTCTGGCAAGTCTACAACATCTGTTAGTCGCATAAAACATGTGATCCAAAATTTTAAAGTTTTTTTTTTGACTGCAAGAAATCAACATTAAAAAAAAATTGAAAAAAAATTGTTAAAAAAAAATTATTTATAAAGAAAAAACTGTAAATATTGCAAATGTAAGTCTTGTGTTTCGTTTGTCAAGTCTTGGATAATAGAAAGTTTATGTCTTGTAGATTTTGTATGAGTTTGTTTGGAAATTTTGAAAATCGCCCTTTGAGGTACACAATAGGTCAGTTAAGGTATTAAAATACCGCATTACCCTCCATCAGGGTGTCCAGATTTTTTAAAAAGAAAAGAGCTATTTCGAAAAAAAACGCCAAAAAATTGCCAACGTTTTTTTTTTATAAAATTCATGAAATCGGCTTAAAAAAATCTTTTATTTAAAAAATTAGATCTTGTTATAACATAGTTTTTTAAACCTAAAATGAATATAATGCCTTCAGGGTAATAATAAATAACACAAATCACTTACATGATAGGGGTGTGCAAACAATTTTCTTTAAAAATATTCATATTTTTTAAAAATATTTGTATTAACACATTTCCCAATAGGGACTACACAATTCTCTTTTAAGCGTTTGGCGCTAAAAATAAAATAAAAGCTATAATAAAGACTTGCCAGATAGAAATTCTTTTCTGCAAATTTCACATTCAGCGGGAGTTGTCACAAATGGTGGTTTAATATTGGCAAATCTTCGATATGCTACAACAAAATCGATAACAATAATGTGTTGCCCCACGAAAATTAAAGCTCTAACTCCATAACCAGCTCCCTAAAAAGCTGAAATTTTGATAAAAATTTGTCAAATTATTCTAAGCACTGAAAAAGTTTGACAGAAAAATTTATATGGTTTTGGTTAAGGCATAAAGCATATTTTTATAAAAAAAAATAACAAAATAATTTCAACTTAAAAAACCTTGCAAATATTAAAAAAAAAATCACCATGTACTTATTTTTGCTTCCCACTGTATATACCCTGACGAACTGCAATCGTTTCCGTCAAGAATGTGGGCAGCCTATGGCTGGAATGATAACTTAAGGGTTAACTCAATAGATCTATGTAGCTACATGCGTCACAGCAATGGGGCTTCTGTATATACCGTTGGAGTTTTTCGTTTGTACTCAATTCTCAATCTTAAAGCAGCACACCCTAGGAAACATGAGCAATCCATGTGGGCACATTCTAGAAGCAAACAGCCGACTATATAATCGTGCATCTTTTTGAAACCCTCTCATCAATAGATTTTTACGCTGGGTTCGATTCTCGCCTTCAATGATAAGATAACCCAAATTAAGTGAGCTAAGAAAAGAAGAAATATAACTTAAAGTCATGAATTTTCTACCCGTCCTTAAGGTCAAGAGCATGTGGATATGAACTCATACATACAAGACATAAGCAAGACATCATACTGGAATGTACGAAGACTGCATGAAGTCAAGTGAGTTAAATCCAAATTGAAACGAGACTTTATCATACAAATGGTTGGCATTTATGAAGTATATGACAAATTAATCATAAATAATCATTTACAAATGCGTAAGCTTATAGAGTAATCTCAAGGATTACTACAAGAGCAAAATATGTTTAAGGAATATTTATCAATGTAATACTCGTACAATTTAATATAATAAAAAAAATATTTTTGCAAAGTAAAAACAGCAAAAAAAAACCAATCATAACCGCGTGCGACCTACGACTGATATACTCCAGAGCAAATGTACAAAACTTTAATAATGCCTTAATAATAGAACATCATCCAGTTGTAAATTTGTACATAGGTATGCACATTAGGGTAGTCCAAAAACTGTAAAGTCGGAGTTGTAATACTCTCACCACCTAGGATTGTTCTATATCGAAAAAAAGTATACCTAATTTTTTTTTTTTTTTTTGAAATCATAAAATATTTAGAGATCGCTCAAACTGCTCAGAAGTTTCCATATTTTTTTATATGGGGAAAAAAATAACTTTTCCTAGAAATGGTATAGAATCCATGAAAATCAACATTTTTTGATCGGAGAACTCTGCTTCTCTTCAGGAGACTTTCAATAATAATACCCAATTATTTATTTAACTATTTTTTAATACTAACGATTTTTTATTGGTCCCCGTTTTGTATTTTTCGAGATTTTTGTGGGTTTTTGGCGGACCTACAAATTATAGTTGCGATGCAAAAATGATTGAGTAAAGAATTGGTTATTATTACTGGGAATCTTCTGCAGATAAACAGAATTTTCTGGTAGAAAAATATTGATTTTTAACTATTCTAAACCATTTCTACGAAAAGTTGTTTTTTCCCCATATAAAATAGATGGAAAATTTTGGGCGCTTTGAGCGACCTCTAAATATTTTTTTTTGACTTCGAAATAATGAATAGGGGCATATTTTTTTCGGTATAGAACAATCCTAGGGGGTAAGAGCATAAATATTCGGACTTTACTTCCCCCCCCCATGCATTTTTGGATCACCCTAATGTACATACATATGAGAATGCCTATAGAAATTGAAAATCATACAAAACAGGGAGAAAATTCTTACCACAGTAGCAAGGCCGCTAGTAAAAGCCGAAAGCGAGTAAATATAGGGTGATTGAATGGTGATGCAGATCTTTGTAATATTTATTATTTGCAATATCTTATATCATATGAGGAGAAAATGATTCACCTCTCGATTTGAAAAGGTTTTTTAATGGTTACCAGTTTCTAAAAACCTGGTCTTCTAGTACCGGTTACCATTTGTGTTATTACATGAGGACGCACGCCACAAATCGGACGAGAAGCTCGCCCAAACACTTAGCAAACGTAAGTATAAACGCGAAAATATAATTTTTAATATTACAAATTTGGAAAACCGGGGATGTCGTGCTAATATGGTTATAACAAAAATTAAATCGGTTTTTTTTACCGGCTACTAATTTATAAAAATCCGAATTCTTAGTACCGGCTACCAATGTCGCAAAAAGCTGAGCCTAAAAAAAATCATGTCGACCATTTTTTTTGCGTTTAATTTATAAAACGAAATCCGCATTCTTATTGAAACACCCTTTAGTAAATAGATATTAGCTGGTCCCAGATGATTCAAAGAAATGGCAAAGCAAGCAAAGAAACAATACATTTAAAGGCGTCTAATCAAAACGGCATAATCTTTTGTTGGTGCGATTTCTTGTTCAACCAATTTGTAGTTTGTTGTCATTGGGATACGAATATTATTGACATAATCATCATCATTGGCATTGAGAGAAGCTCACACGTGCACTGACCTAAACGTGGGTACACATATACACATACTATTTATGTAGTACAATCAAACAAATGTAAAACATAGATCGCCACCGTCAACAAATACAGCAAGTGTACATCTGAAATGAACCCAAATACCCAAATAGCTAAACCGACGCTGGCACTCAAAAAAAAAAACAGCAAGACAAAAATATACTATAGAGCTGCTTATATAAAAGACAAGAAAATATTAAAACACAACTCATGCTCGAAGAAAAAAACGGACTAGCAAAACAACGAGAAGCAGGACAGGAAGTGTGAAAAGGCGGTTTCAGCGACAGCAGGAGGATATTGGAGGAGTCAGTCGTTGGACATAGACGAAGACAAAACAAAAATGAATTTATTACTTTCGCCAATGGCGAGGACAAAACCCAACAGCAACAGCAACAGCAACGAGTCATATACTACTTAAGAAAAAAAAAAACACAAAATAAATGGGATATTGAAGACATGAGCACGTAGAGAATGTATGGCTGGACTGAACTGAGTTGGATAACAAATAAAAAAAAAAAAGGACGTGGTTAAGTAAACATGTGTTGCTGCTTGGATTGTTGTCAGAATCAAAACACGTTCAGAATAACGAAGCAAACAAAAGACAGTATGCAGAGTGTATTTGTATAGTACATACTTCACTCATACTCTTTGTATATTTAGTGTCAAAATTCAAGCATTTAGCAGTTGAAAAGTATTCTCAAGTGTGAGTTTTGTGGAAATTCAAATGGTTGGTAATAATCGTAAAATGAAGGACATACTGTCTTACAAGCACTTAAAGCTCAATGTTCAGTTAATATTGCAGAAAAATCGCCCAAACTGGCCAACTGGAAATGGTTTAGGAAAGAAATCATAGAAATATGCGCTCAGATACAGGTTGGTTTAATCTGGCCGATGTTGAGTCGCACAAACGCTGGCCGATCCGGTAAGCGTTTCCGGTTGGAGTTCGATTTTAGGCGTTAAAATAGAAATTACTGCTAATTACGGATTGCCAATTAACCCGCTGGAGTTCACCGTTGTCCAATTTATCAAATGAAGGAAAGTCTATTTGACTAGACCCACCTTGCCAGGGACAGAAATTGAGTTCTCAGAAGCGGCAAGGTATCTAAGGGTAACTCTTAAGAAAAGACGCAATTGGATTTCATATCTCTCGAATACTACCAACAAAGCTATCAGGAAGTTTTATATCAGCCAGCGACCTCATGGCAAAATCTGGGGAATATCACCTAAACTAAAGTATTGATCTTTCAATATTATCGTGAAACCTATTGTTACATACGCGGCACTGGCCTGGCGGCCAAAACCATAGCAAATAAATAGCATTCCTGCTCTGTCTATTCTGACCGAAAAGAAGGCCTACAGGGGGACTATATAGCTGCCCAATGTAATCAGCATGAAAAGTGGGGATTTTAAGCCATTTCTGGAAGATCTCAGATATCATGATACCGAAGTTATCCTTTGACAAAACCTACAAGGTTAGTATTCCTAAAACGGACTGCTGTGAAGCGTTAATATCTATGATAGACAACTAGTTTCAGGTACATATGGTATACTTCGAGGATGGACAACAACAACAAAATAATACACTCTACAACTACTTAGCAGTTGGGTAGAATCTCAGATTACTGCCCAGTGACAGAAGTCAAAGGGTATAAAGCAATGAAATAAATTCAAAACTCCCTCCAGAAGGAACTCCGAGAGATTTCTTTGATCATAGCTGGGAGCATCTTAGGACTCTTACAGGCGTTTTAGAAGGCTCCAGGTCAATCTTATGTGCCTGTATTCCTTCGCAGAAACTAACTAGCTGTTACCTGCCTCTGTATAAAGACCGCCTAAAATTAATTGTAAATGTCAATTTTGAGTGAAGAGTATTCAGTAGTTACTAAAATAACACAGTTTTCGTATTTCTGAAAACTAGCGTTATATGGGAGGTAGAGGCGCGGTTATTGTCCGATTTTACCCACTTCATTACCGTTCGTCCTACGCTCAAAAGAAGTACACATACCAAAATCCGTTAAGGTATCTCAATTTTGACTTGAGTTATCGTGTGCTCAGACGGACGGACGGACGGACGGACGGACAGACAGTCACCACTCAATCGATTTTGTTTTTTTTCATTCTGAGACTTTATGTATATATGTATTTGTCTATATCTATCTCGATTCGTTTTGGCTGTTACAAACAGTGTTGCCGTTTTTTTTAGGAAATGTTAACAGAACCATGCTACTGAAAAATATTCCACCTGAGAGTACGAAAAAATGCATCACTTCAAACTTTTAAAGGGAATGCAACTCTTCTCCTTGCAGCAGCAACTCGATTGTTGGGTGCAAAAAACAAAACCAACTTCAATTCCCATATATAAATTTAAGAGTACCGTTAATTTCTCATGATCAAATTATCGGATCTAAACCAAATTAGTATGGGACCACCTATGAGGTACAGCCTTTCTTTTAAAAAATTTTAGAATTATAGAAATCGGCATAAATTGCGGTAACATACATATAAAAATATATATTCCGACGAATTAATAACCTCCTCCTTTTTTGAAGTCGGTTAAAAAAAAATAAAAATTTTCTTCGGCAATGACTCCTTTTTTGCGACTTTCTGAAAATTCTCAACGCCAATACTGGTTACAAACAATAGTTTTGTGAACAAAGTTATTATACGTTTGGGCACAAGTGGGCTCAGGTATAAAAGTACAAAAACGATAGAGACAAAAATTGAGATAGAGAAAGTGATCGAGATAGAGATAGACAAAGGAAGATATAAGACTGACGAATGTTGTTATGTTATGATGTATTGCGTTGTGCTATGTTGTGCTATGTTTTGTTATGCTAAGTTATGTTGTTCACCGCATTCAATTCACCACAGCTCACTCCAGATAACCTCAACTTGCATTATCTCACCTAAAATATCCTCATAAGTGTACAACGAAAGCAAAGGCGCTCACGAACTCAATGGGCGGAGTAAACTGGCGCAATCCAAATTAAAGAGAGGCAATCAGGTGAGGTTTTTTGGGTCTCAGCACAAATCGGCAAAGGACACTAGAGTCAAGTGAGAAGAAGAAGAAATGCCTAAAATGTAGGACCACCGCCAGATTCGGTCCCAAAATATAGAACTGCGGTTTAGCAAGGGCTGGGCATTACAGAGACTGCCTGCAACAATCTCCATCAACACCTTAACCAACTTAACGATAACTTGGAGGCATGCACCGCTAATGAACACTTTCCCGTTACAGTACACCATTTAGAGTTTTATCAATTTGATGAAGTGCGTGGTTTTTCCGAAATCAAGTACATGACAACGCATATTATTCCTGCAGTTTAAATTTGAAATCTCATTTTCTAAAAAATTATCTGTAAACTCACAACTAAGTAATTCACTAACAGTTGACACTTGACACAAGTTAAGTGTTGTCACCGATGCTAATCTACTTAAGTTGGTCAATGATATGCGAAACAGCCATTTTTGACAAACAGTGACCCATCTCAATATACATACACAACCCAACATGAAGACAGGGAAAGACTTTAAGAAATTTGCTGGAAAATGCCAAAATAGAAATTGTCAAGTCAGACGCTTCGTACGTTTGGCACCTCTAAAAATATTCAAAATTGATAAAATCTACCAGCAAGCAGCGTTGGAAATCACAGCATGCAAAAGTTGTGTTGTCGCCGTCGATGTGTAGCCACAAAGTCTGTGGGTGGATGCAGAATTTCCTTTACATATACAAAAACCGAAGGCGTTAACACCACGAATTGGCTGGCTGGCAGCTGTTCAAGCGAAAGTTGTACGGGCGCTGCCACAACCAACATACATTTACTTACTTATCGATATAATGATAAGCAGCGTTGATTGTCAATATACTTATGTAAGCACATATTTGAATTGAATTGAAAATCAGTTACCAAGAAGTTTATATCAGCAGTTTATGCCCCTCATTGGGTAAGTCGAAATTCAATTTGTGCAAAATTTTTGGGGATTTATTGTAATACAATTTAACGCACACGCGCACATAATATGGACACTTTTGATTTTTGTGACATAATAAATATGTACATACATACATACAATTGTGGTATAAATATGAAAATTTGTTGTAAACTCTGCTACATACATACATAAGTGCTCCATAATAAATTCACTTGATTGCCCATGCTCGCCATGCAGTTTTGTTGTTATTGTTATTGCTGTCAGTGCGTTAAAAGTATTGATGTGATCATAGTCACAGTTTATGATCGATAATATTTGCATTATTCAATTTTTGGCTGGATAAAGCGGCGAATGACCAAAAACTTTTGTGCGCACTTGCGTTTTTATTTCTTTGGCTTTTTTTTATGCATTTTCCATATTGCCAAAGTACAGTTTTGCTCGTATTCTTTTTCAGTGTGATGTGCTCGTATGTATCTGGAGTCTTTCATTGACATACAAAGTTATAATCAAATTTGATAAAAATGGTAACACATAAAGAGTATTTGAGTGATAAGTTGGAGTTTATGAATAGTAAATCACAACGAATTTTTATTCATTTTAATTTGGGGTTTTTATTAAGTAATGTCGAATTTGCAATACATTTTACAATAAACAAAGATGTAAATAATTTTAAAAATCTTTTTGCAGAAGATGTGACGACTATTACTACTTCATTAAGTAATGAAACCGGCATTATTTTAAGCTCGTCAGTGAAATATTGGCTGACAGCCTTTTCTTTTAACAGCAATATGCGGATGTTTAAAAACATTTATTTAACGAATATTTTTGAAGATGGTTGAAAATAGTGTAGAAAAGGTTTTTTTCACATTTACATATATATTTGAAGACGGCGCAATAATTCAAATCAGTTTAATTGACAAGATGAATGACATATGATGATATGGCTTTCAAACGAATATGGTTTAAGTAAGCTTTATTTATGGAATATTTTTGAAGATGACATGCGCCAGTTGAAAAGTTCCAGTTGAATTTAATGAGAGGTTAAATGAAACATTTTTTGAATGTCAGACAAAAGAACTTAAAGAAACCTTTTTCTTCAAATATTTTTTAAAAGAGGGTTGCTATCTCTTTTATAAGTCAAATTCAATTAAGTTAATTAAATAATTGAAATATTTCAATTAGAGAATTGGAGAATCTCTCTTATTTGTGGGGAGGGAACTGCAGTAGTATGCGATGTTTCCATCTACTGCCGGATCAAGTTAAATTTATGTATGTATGTATATGTAAATTTGTTCTTTCTTTACAAGCATATGAAAGTAAATAGGTTAGTTATTCCCAAAAGTTTGTGTAAAACATCTGCGCAAATAGTTAAATCGCTTGACGTGCTTTTTCGTTGCAATTCAGTAAACTATTTATAGAAACAGCTGTAAAATTTTTAAGCAGCTTAATATCTGTTGTAAACAATTACTTAATACAATCGATTTTAATCTACCTTCAAGTGGCCCTTTGGTGCAGTGGATAGCACATTGGACTTCTAATCCAAAGGTCGCGGGTTCGATCCCCGCAAGGGCTCAGGTGCTGCAAGAACATCGTATTTTTTGTCTTTATTTTTTTTTTTTTCAAATGCTCACAAACTTTTTGTTAAACATTTTAATTATTTATGGTTATGTAATGTCAAATACAACAACCATAAGTTACATTTGGAGTATTTGATACGTAATTAATATATAAAAGCAACCGGAAATTATTATTTTTCGATATAGAATAACGATTATTTTTGATAGAAAAAATAAAAGTCATGAAATAACGATTGAAAATTATTGAAAAAATAAAAATCAAAGAATAACGATAATGTTTAAGTAGTTATTTTATGATTTTTATTTTTTCGATCATATTTTCAGGGTTAAATTTGTCTGATCATAGAAAATCAAAAAAGGTTTTAGTGTTGACAATTAAAGAAACAAAGGTAGATAACATTCAAGAACAACAACAAAAAAGTTCAGAAGGAAAATGAAAACACAAAAAGGTTTTAGAGATTGCAAAATTCATACCAGTGAAAGGCAACATTTCATTTACTAAATAGGTATTAAGTACTAAGTACAAAAGTACTTAGGTAATTATGTCGTAGTAAATACCAAAGTGCTTATTACTTAAGTTGTTTGGATGTTACTAAATATCGTGTATGCTAGTATTTATTTACTTAGTTTCACGGTTAAATACTTAGTCTAAAAGTATTTAGTTAGTTTCATCTAACGCAATACCTCGTACCAAAGTAATTAGAGGCTTTGGCTTCACTAACTACGGGCACAGCGTACAAAAATATTTCGGTATTTTCGGGACTACTTCGGCATTTTGGAGAATATATCAGGATCTTCGGTATTCTAGGGACTATTTCGGAATTTTCGAGACTACGTAATTTTTAGGGCTTTCGGGACTATTTCGGAGTTTTAGGCACTACTTCGGAATTTTCGGAACTATATCCGGATTTAGCGGATTCTAAGGATTATTTCAGGATTTTCGGGGTTTTCGAGACTACTTAGAGGTTTCCACAGATTTTAAGGATTCGAGACTATATATATTGACAAATATATCGATAAATATACCAATAAAAATATCTTTTAGTATATCGATAACAATAAATATCGGTAAATAAAATTTTTTAATTATTATATTGGTAACAATATCGACGAATATAACGATTTCAAAATAATTAAATTTATAGATCAATATATCGATATAAACATCCACAAATATAACGAAACTTCCGAAAGTCCCGAAAATCATTAAATATCCCGAAAATGTCTCAGAATTCTTGACATAGCCCCGAGCATACCGAAACAGTCCTGGTTTAGTCCCGAGAATCCCTAAAATCCTGAAGTGGTTCCTAAATTGTGGTGAGGCGAGTTGAGGTGTGGAAAGTTTAGGTGAGACGTGGTGAGAACGGGTGTGATGATTTCAGTTGTGGTGAGTTAACGTGTGGTGAATTTACGTGCGGTAGGATCAGGTGTGGTGAGTTTGTGTGTTACTGTAAGTAATCAGTGAATTTAAAATGAAATATTTATATTAAAGCTAATTAAAACTTGATTTCTTTTGCGAAAAAGGGTTATTATCGCAAAAATGTGCAGACTTTTTCCACAATTTGTGTATGTATATAAAACTATTTATATGCTCCCACATTACCATCAACGTAACTTGAAATATCCATACCAGCTAAGGGTTAAGTTTTTTTAATAAAAATAATTTGGCTTTGTTTTTAAATATCATTTATACTCGTTTTTTACAAATTATAAAAAAAAAAATTGCTAAATTATCATTGAATATATTCTTCTCATAAAAGTGGTAATGCTTTGTAAAACCTAATAATTTTTTTCATTAAAATCTAGATGCTCTAAACAAATATAGAAAGCAATTTAACCTAACAGTTCTGCCAGTTTTAATATTAAATTGAAATAATTTTTATTTTTTCTGTTTAACCTAAATTGCTTTCGTGAAACTAACTAACAGTGCATAAAATAAAAATAAACATTTGAGAAATAATAGAAAACTCGAAAAATTATTTTGCCAATTTACAGACAATCACTGATATTAAACAATTTTTCAAATTCTTCTTGCCTCAAAAAAAAAAAACAATTTCAAACTTTTCGCAGCAATTTATTGCACATGTACATATGTACATACATGCATATATAGCATCGTATACATATGTGTTACCACTTAGTTGGAAAAAGTTAATAAAACAAAATGAGAACTGTGTCAATTACACGAGCTTGCGCATACACCCCCACCTCCATACACACACACACACACACACACAATCGACGAGAGCACATAAAATAGCAGAACTTTCTCACAACCATGTCGATTTTGTGGAATTGGCTTGACCTTTATCCTACACAAATACATAAGTATATATAGCCCTTACAAAAGTGCCAGCAGTAGCCACACCCTCAGCCGCAGCCACAGCCACAGCCACAGCCGCTTAGGGCAAACTATAAAATACGACCATGACCACTTAGCCTGAGTTCAATAATTTTTCGTGTTACGAGTATTTTTCTGTATTTATGTGCGGATTGCAAACAAATTTTTATGGCTTTCAATTTCGAATTGATTTGCCGGCCATTGAATAGTAAAATGGCGATTAAACTCTGTTGTAAACTTTTCAACTTCTGCGCTAAAGTCGACTGTAAACTTTTTATGGCGCCCAACATCACCTCCGTCCAAATACTTTTTTTTTTTTTTTTGAATGGAAAAAGGTGAAGTATTCGACGGAGGGAAAGCAAGAGAAATGCCAAATATGAATGATTAAATTTAATTATTTAAAATGATGAAGTAGCGTTTTGCTTGGCATAGTAACAAAAATATATATTTTTCCCACTCTTAGCTTTCTCTTTGACAGGTAATTAGTTAAATACCGCACAGAGCAGAGCAGCAGTGCATCTGAGTCAGCAACGCACCAAGTAGTATTTAGCTTTAGAGTCACATACAAGGAATATTATTCATACTTATGTATGTATGTATTGTATTGCTTATGTATGTAGTATGTGTGTATGTACACATATGTAATTCATTAAGCTTACATGGATGTGTAAGTAATTTGCTGCACATGTATCGACATACAGTAACCCAAACAATTATTCACAAGGTAAGTTACATAAGGATAGAATTGCTAGAGAGAGAGGGGTGTCACTGCAGACTAACAGGGCGATTCTAGGAATTGTCTTTCAACCGACCACAGTCTTTCGGAAGACAAAAGTCTTTCGTAATACAATTCCTAATTCTGGCAACCATCTTGAAAACTCATCACTGTCTTTCTGAAGACTAATTGAAAAATCTGCTAAAGAGGAGTTCTTAGCAAACGCCTTTTAGCAAAAGTTTTTTAAAATTTAGTTTAACTTAAAAAATATATACATTTTTCTTTTTAAAACCATAAAAGCTAATAAATAAAAGAAAATTAAATTAAAAACAGAAAAAATAACAAAATGAAAAATAGTAAAGAAAAGTTAAATGAAAAAAAAAATAAAAAAAATTTTAAAACAATAAATGTGAAAATTAAATTAGAAAAAGAAAAAAATTAAAAACAACAAAAATAGTACTAAAAAATCAAGCCAATAATTTAAAAAAATATTTGTACTAAAAAAAATTAGAATTCAAAGTAAATTTAATTAAAAAACAACTTATGTAAAGTAAAATAAATTGAAATTGAATTGAATTGAAATTGAATTAAATTGAATTGATTTAATTGAAAATAATTGAAAAAAATATTTCATACTTAAAAATTTGAACCTTGTGAATGGTTTTTGAGTCACTGTTCAGACATAAATATATATGTATGTAGTTTCCACTTCATTGCCATTTGCTTCAGTTATTCGACTTCTGCAGCATAAGGAAATTCGCTCATTTGTGTAATGAGTATGCAATTAATTAATTTCATCATTATAAGCTTTCCGAACAAATGAGACCACATTGTAAGCAAGAATTAGCATGAAACATGTACGAAGCATGAAAGGAAAAGTGAGTGAGCTTGGTGGGTATGAGTGCGTGTGGGAGATGTGCCAATGAAGGGCTTCCCTTTCACATGCACTACTAGGATAGCGTAGGTGTGTGCTACATAGGTATGTATGTATGTATGTGCAAAATGCCAATAATAATCCTATACACATGCTCTTGCTTTCCCGTATCCTCTCTTCTCTCGCCTTCTCTACTTCACTTCTTCATAGCTAATGCTGCTTAATTCTTACATTAATATGCAGTGTCAGAATTGGAGTGATGCTGTTGCAATTTCTCAATAGTTATGCATTCACAATTGTATTTATGTATAACATATTAATCTTTCATACCCATTATTTGTTTGCGTCTATTTTGCCTTCTAATTGTACCAAATGCTTTGGGCAGCTTAAATTAACCATATTCATTATAACTACGGGGACCATTCGTACCGATTTTGGGGGGTCAGTACCGCGATTTTGAGAAAATTTACCCGCTGAATATTTTTTTAGAGTCGGAACGTATAAGTGTCGCGATTTTTCATATTTGTACCGATTTAGCCCCGATTTTCAATGTTTTCTTTATTAATTTAATAAAATAATTTAATAAGAGATTTAAAAACTATTTTTCGTACAAACGTGGCAGCACTTTCGTTATCACAAAGTACATAGAATATAAGGAAACTATAACCATAGCCAGCATCATTTATTTTCTATGATTTTGGTTATGTTTTATTCTTCTAAAAAAATTGTTTTAAGGTTTCTATAATTATTTGTAAGTTTTTTTTTAATGAAACATTTTTTTTGTGAAATTATAAAAAATAATACTAATTCCCTCAAAAATATGGATATGAAAAGCATAAGCTGTAGATATAGTTGTGAAAATATAAATAGGAAAGAGACATTTTACCACTCGTTGGTGATTATTTAATATTTATTACTTTTTTATGAAAGTATAGCTCGTTATATAACAAAGACCATGTAAGTCAAAATTTCCAACTTTGTGCAAAAATTAGCAAAATTCGACAAATATTCATCAAAATTTCCAGCTATTCAATTAGGTTTCTTAGAAGCATCCTGAGAAGTGGCGGATTTGCCGTAAAGGCAACATAGGCAAGTACCTAAGGCGGTAAAATTTGAGTTGAAAAAATAAATAGATTTTTTTTTTTTTTTAAGGTAGCTGCACTGAAATTAGAATTTGTGTTTGTACATTTTAAAACATAAATTTGAGATTCAATTACGCAATCAGAAAATAGGACAACACTGTTTGGTATTTTTGATATTATTTAAATGATAATAGGCCCTATTCTTGTTTTCGTATGAATCGAAAATTTGAAATTTTTGTATAGAAAATGATAGGAAAATTTCATGATTTTCGATTCGTACGAAAACAAGAATACGCCCCAATATTTGAAATTACTAATTTAGTATTTTTTAGATTATAACATATGAAGTGAAAAAAGTTTGTTGATGATGGCTTTCTTTAAAAGTTGAAAACTTTTACTCAAGACAAATACCACTTTTTCATCTTAAACAGTAATAAAAGTATAGTAAATAAAATAAATTTGAATATTACTATTTACTGTTAATCGTTCCAAAACTGTTAATTTTACCTCAAAATATTTTTCTTATCGGAAAAAGGGCGACAAATTCGGAATTGCCTAGGGGTGATAAATATTCAAATCCGCCACTGATTATGCAGTTTTGTACCCCATTCAATTCAAAGTGAAAATTTAAGTAGGTAGGACTTCCGTTGATATTTGGTAATTTTTTTTTTGAGGAAGGTTTTGCTCATTTTCTGTATAGAAAAAAAATTATTGAATATAACGGGTGATTTTTTTGAGGTTAGGATTTTCATGCATTAGTATTTGACAGATCACGTGGGATTTCAGACATGGTGTCAAAGAGAAAGATGCTCTGTATGCTTTGAAATTTCATCATGAATAGACTTACTAACGAGCAACGCTTGCAAATCATTGNTGTATGGAAGAATATGCGCGAAAAAAAAAATTTGCCAAAAATCAACGGTAAGTCCAATCTACTACAAACCTGAACTTTAGTGCACTAAAAATGAATCGACTAAAAACTCCTTACTCAAAAAATTCAAGAATATCTGATTTATTAAAATTTTGATTAAATTTGTAAAAAATTGTCAAATTTTTAATGCATGTTCTAAACAGTTTCGATTTGCATGTTTCTTTTAGATAGTTGGTTATATTTTGATAAAAAAATAATAAACGTTTTTCAAACAAAAAAAAGTAGTCAAAACTTACTAAAATGTCTTTTCCCTATTTACATTTTCGCCACCATATGCATTGCATGTATACATTTTCGCGATAATTTTTCAAGTAATTATCTTTGTTTTGTTTAAAATAAAATTGTATTTAAAGATGTTATGTCTTTTTATTGTAAAAACTAAATTGTGGGTTCGGATTCGATGTTTGGAATTGTGCCGATTTTTGACGCCAGAAATCTGGTCACCGTAATTATAACGGACCTAACGGTACGTTTAGTTTGAGGCTTTCGCCATCTGTGTGCTGGCTGTTTGATGCTAATTGGTAATTTTGTGCTTAATCAGTGTTTGAATTGTTTTGGGAGCCGCAAAGGACGGGCAGCATTGAATTAAGAAGTTTTTTCGGTCTAGACAAGAAAGTCAAAATAAGAAAGGAAAAATTAATCTGTAAAAAAACAAGTAAGAAAGTCTAAGTTCGGGCGGAGCCGAACATTAAATACCCGGCGCAAGTATTAAATATATGTTTTTTCACCCTTCCGAAACCTTCCGCTAGATGGTAAGCCGAGGTGTATCAATTTTGAG
>NW_016164418.1:25509-31652 GCF_001687245.7 Rhagoletis zephyria | reverse complement strand
TCCGAAAAAATGGCCGCAGGAGCAATTATGCAAAATACTTAACTGAAAATGAAAAATGAAATAAAATTGAATGCCAAAAATTAAAATGCCGGCAAGCAAGCGTTCGCAAATTCATATACAAAAATCTCACATAAATACTTACTCGTACACACACATATTATGGCTCAAGCTTTGGCCGACTGCATTTTGTGGCCTCGATTTCGCAAACATATAATTAAGCGAAAATTTTGAGCGACCGAAATTTTTGTAGCGTAACCGACAAAAAAAATTTTTGATCGAAAGCTGTCGAATTTGACTTGCTGCACTAGATATGGCACAAACACATATCCACATACATATGTACATACATATGGAGGCTAATGAAAAATATTAAAAATACTAAGGCGCATCGGGGCGTAGCAATTTATGCCTAAAGCTCAGCGTAACGCCTTCGAAATTTTCGGCGCAAGTCAAACTCGCGCTAAATGTGCGACGGCCAGAGCTGCTGTAGAATCTTCCACTGAAATGCATAATTGGCAGCTTGCGGCTTGAAAGACTGGCTAGACTTTTGGAAAATAGCAACGTAATGGGTATAATTATTATTTTTTTGAATTCAAGATTGCTTTTCGATTTCCATATGAGTAGGTTTTACCTGCCCAGAAGTACATAAAACAATACTCTTACAGATAAGGAGAAACGTCCCGAACGGAAGTGATTAGCATGTCTAGTACAAAGGAGTAGGTACCAAACATTGTTAAGTCCCTTTTCAAAAATTTTACAGGAAGGAAAAAAAGTTATTATAGCCGTTTTCTTCAAGTATTTTGAAGGACTTTGAATGCTTGATTTCGCGGATGATGGTTTGGGCACTGTGATCAGGTCAATCCCAATAAGACAACCCTAGTCTTGTTTACGTGGAAGAGAAAAATGGAAGGTCTCAACCGATGTGTCGACTGCACTCTTTTAGTCTGTGGCAGGACGATCGGAGTTCCGGGCACAGAGAGTTGTTGAGAAGGTTTTCAGAGCAATTACCTGTTACCTGTAGTCTCTTTTGGAAGAAAGTACGCCGTTGGATTTTCTACAAGGGAACAATACAGAAACTATCTTGGGAAGCTCGGTGAAAACTTTCTATACATTAAGGATCTCATAAACAAGCCCTGATAGGAGTGATTACGGTTCACAATCCATGGGGACGACATATGGTCACCATAGGCATCATCGACGATCCACTATGCAGAATTTTCTTTGCCGCAGTCTGGCCTTCGCCAGCAAAAAATTCCCGTCCCCACCTATATATCCCAATCCTCTACATCCAGTCTCTAGGCCTTAAGCTGGCAAGAATGCCTTAGTGTTTAGAAAAAATTGTTTCTGGCTTTTCCGGCCACCCAAAATTCCAATTTCAATAAAATTCCAAGCGGGGACAAAAAAATTTAAGAATTTGATTGTGCTATATTTTGTCCGCACATATTCCTGGTGGACAAAGAACCTAATTTATAAAGGGCCTTATAAGGAAACGCGCACACCATTTTTCCTG
This sequence comes from Rhagoletis zephyria, assembly GCF_001687245.7. Lineage (NCBI taxonomy): Eukaryota > Metazoa > Arthropoda > Insecta > Diptera > Tephritidae > Rhagoletis > Rhagoletis zephyria. The sequence goes on along the minus strand of NW_016164418.1, from coordinate 30,142 downwards.
TTAAGGAAAGAGCCCCGATCGTCATTTGATGTTCTACATAAAACACCGCTTACCATTTGCCTATTGGAATGTTTTGACATCAATATCAAAATAAGAGGATATGTTGGTCTAGATTTATCTATCTGCGGCTTTTAAAAATGAATTTTCCAAAGAGATTTCTTTGGTCTTTGTTCAGATAACTCTCATAATTCGAAGAGTTTTGATCTTCTTCATAATACGAGTTGGCCGCTGTGCCTGAGTGGTTATAGGTGCGAAATACCACTTTGATGAGACACATCTCTCTCAAGCAGTGATCAGCTAATAATTTACATATTTGATAGGAACCGAGTCGTCTTTTGTGCTCGACCTTAGCTGACCTCTCAATAGTACACAGTATGTATTTAGATATCTATGTATTTTATTTTATTTTGAACAGGCATACATACTCGTACACACCTGCCTTTACGCAGCCATTTTGTTGCTTGATTAGACAACAATTCTCATTCCAATAAAATAGTTCCAATCAAAAACAATTTGAATTTGTAATTTCCCTCACCACTAGTGTACGATTAGGTGTCCGAAATGAGAGTTATGATGATGCTTTTAATTAACACGCGATTATAATGTAAACGTGTTGATCAACGCGACGCTTGGACACACACAACCAATGTCCGATCACTTGATTTGCTGTTCGTGCTAGCGATGGAATTAACGACGAAGAACGATAATCGTAACTCAGAAGCTTATCGGTGAGGAAGCCGTTTCTATCAAGATTTCCCTCATTTATTTATTAAAAAAAAAGAAAAATAGTTTACCTGCATACGCATGTCTTTCGAGCACCAGATAGCCTCTGTTCATTCTTTCTTGTAAACAAGTCCACTTACTAATTGCGCGCATTGTTGTCAATTTGTACTACAGAAATATTTATTTGTTACGCTTACTCCTCATCAAAATATTTAATGACATTTTCTTTTTCTCTTCCAGCTCATCTCCGCCAACCTCACACAATCGCCCCAAACTGGCGACTCACCAAATACGCCCAACCCCTCGTCAATGCCAGTTTCCGGTGGTGCGAATGCGCCTGCGCTCAGCCCCTCGAATGTGGGCGGCGAGTGTCGTGTGAACACCGGAGCTGGCGGCTCCGCTGATGTGCCCAGCGGCGCAATGAGTCCAGATGCGCTCTCGCAAAACTCCAATAACACAACTGGCGGCGGCGGCGGTAGTGGCGGTATTAAAAATCCTGTCGGTGGCGGTGCGCTCGATGGCGCTGGTGTGGCGGGCTTGGGTGTCGGCGGACCTGGTGTTGGTGGTTCTTGCTGTGAGAATGGACGCCCAATTATGACAGATCCCGTCTCCGGACAGACAGTGTGTTCGTGTCAATATGACTCCGCACGTTTGGCGCTCTCGAGCTACTCCCGCTTGCCAGCGGCGAGTGTTGGCGTCTATGGCACGCCTTATCCTTCGACAGATCAGAATCCTTATCAAAGCATTGGCGTGGATAGTTCGGCGTTCTATTCGCCGTTGGTAAGTAAAAACTTAACTTTTGGAAATGGAGTTTGTAAAAATGTTTTGCATTTTTGCCGTCGCTTTTTTGACTAAACGCTTTAAGCTTTAAACAGCCAAGAAGTGCACTTGTTTTTGTGTGTTCTCTCGCAAGTGTTACAATGCTGCTCATTTTGTTTTTTTTGTTCTTGTTGTTGTTACAACAATGGCCGACAACATGCAAACTTGTTTATGCATGTGTAAAACAACAAAATGCGACAATAAACTAACAACAAAAACAACAGCAACAAAAGCACTGACAACAATTGCCACCGACGTTGTCGTCGACTTCGGCTTCGGTCTCCTTCGCTGACGTTGATTTTGCATTTGTTGTCGCCATTTGACTTTGGCAACGTCTGCCGCTTTTGTTGTTGTTGGTTTGTTGTTTATGAGGCGCTTTGTTTCTGAGGGCTCAAATGCTAAAATGTGCATGCAAGCGCTTAATATTTGAATTAATGTACATACATAAGTACATTTGTAGCTGCCTACAGGGATACACTGAGAAAAATTCCTACATTTTTTAGGAAGAAAGTTAGACTTCCTCATTCCTTCCTACCATAGTATAAATTAGTTAGGTTAGCTAAGGTTAAGTTGGAAGCTCTTCGTGGAAGCTTAACTCTCATACAGTTAAAACCGTTATAAACGGTGGGCCCTTATACCTTTCTGGAATATCATTATTGATGACGTTGCATGCCAAACAACGTTCCAGTTTTTTAAGTTAAATATTTAACGCCACGGTGAGGTAAGTGCATATATATATACATATCGCACACCATCTTCAAAAAAGACACAACTCAAAATCAGCTGTTGCTGAAAGGTAAATAAAAGCTATGTGTACAATTTTAGTGCATAGTTTCAAAAATTACAAATTTTGAGTTGTGTCACTTTTGAAGATCGTGTGCGATATGTATGTATGTCTATAGCGAACGAGTGGTTAGTGGGAGATGAAGGTGAAGATAAGAGAAGAAAATTGAAGAAGATGAATACGAGGAGGAAGATGCCGATGGAAAGGAAGATGAAGATAAAGATTAATAAAAAATAGAGATACAGATAAAAATAAAAGGAAGCAAGGTGAAAATTATGGTTAAGGTTAAGGGTAAGGTTAAGGTTAAAATTAAGGTTAAGAAAGAGTTAAAAATAAGAATAAGATTAAGATTAATGCATATTAAGATTTAAATTAAGGTGTAAGATTTTCATGTAAGGATTAAGGTTAACATTGAGATAAAGGTTAAGGTTAAGATTAGGGTTAAGATCATGTTTAAGATTAAGATTGACGTTAATATTAACATTAAGATTTAGATAAGGATTAAGATTCAGATTAAGATAAAAATTTAGATTAAGATAAAGATTATGATTCTCACTGGGTACTTCACGGGACGTTGTTCCGCGCGTTATCACCTCAGTAAATTGAATGTTTCAGACACGAGTCTCTGTCGCTTCTGTGAGATGGTGAAGATTAGCGGACGAAGAAGTTTGGGAATAAATTTCAGGCCTCAGTAAAATACTGGTTTAATCAGAAAATCGCGAAGACACAACAAACAAGCAAATTAGAAGAAAGCTTAGAGGGTGCGATCTCTTTTTATAAGGATGAAGAAAGTGATGTATTGTGGAACGATTTTCCGTCATCCCTTGTCAAATTTAGCGTGGAGACAAACCGGTTTTGGCGTTGTGCCATCTTCAGTGTCAGTTTTCGTTCTCACTAAAGACGGCACAACGCCTAAACCGGTTTGTCTCCAAACTAAATTTTACAAGGGATGACGGAAAATCGTTCCACAATACATCATACTCCTACCCTGTCGGCAACACAAACAACTAAAAAGAAGATGAATAAAGTATTAATATTAACAAGCGGGTGTTTCTTTAGTGGATCCATGGGACTGGTTATATTTAAGCCATTGCAGCTGTCTTGTGACATATTGATGAGCTTCATGTCTGCAAAAGCTCAGAATCGAAAAGCATACGGTGAAAAGCATATATGCCAGATGAACACCGAATATATTTTTTTAAATAGCCACAGCAGGTGGTCATCCATATTTGCAAGATTTATGCATTTCTGAATTGGAAGAATTTAGCGAGAGACGATCAGTAACTAAAAAACGCTGCGAGAGGTTCGCAAACAAATACTGTTCAACTGACTGTATACATTTCTTAAGGCCCCAAACGGGCTATCGGAGAGTCAGTTTGGTTTTCGTGAATTTAAGTCAACGGCAACCGCGGCCCTTCTGTGGCAAGTATTTGCCACGAAGCTGTTGCCACCAGTATAAGAAAGTGTAAATTCTGAATCATCACAATCCTTTTCGATTTTTATCTCCACAATACGAAGTTGGAAGCCAGCGTCCTTCAGTCGAGACGTAGAAAAGTGGAAAACCTACCACTCTGTCGGACTGGCAAATTTGTTGGTGATCAATCTGCAAAAGGTCAATGGGCTTGCTTTATTCCTCGCATATCGCAATGATATGCGCGCAATGCATTCAGGTTAGGCTGACTACGTTAGATTAGCGATGTTAAGTTAGGAAAGGTTAGTAAGTTCCAATTTTAAAACTTTATTTTTATTAATTAAAAAAACTTTATATTTTTAAACTTTGTATTAATAAAATATTTATTTGATTGCCAACTTTTCTCACAGTGTACATTTGTGGCAACAACTGATTTGCACATCGCCATGTTGCAGCAATGCCATTAGAGGAAGCGGCAAGTTGTTGCCACTCGTAAACAACAGCCATTGTGGAGAGCGCCACAGCCAAAGTGACAAGCAAGCCAACCAAATAACTGCCCAGGCAGGCCATACTTCTTTTCTGTGGCTTCCTTGTGGCAGCCATGCGAGTTTGGCTAACTACATACTTACTTGCCAGTAGAACTGCGAGTAACTACTATATACTACTCCTATATCCTACACTCACTCACTGCCCAGTTCAGATCAATTTTATTGCGACCAATTTCACCTCAACTTGCTGCTGCCCTGCGCTTGTCATTTGGGTTGCTTCTGCTTCTGCTTCTGCTGCTGTTGCTGTTGCTGTTCGTCTGCTTGTCAATATCATGTCGGCTAAATCGAATTATCATTATGGCTGGCTGAAGTTCAGTTCACTCAGCGCTTTTAAACGGTCGACCGGTC
>NW_016164418.1:0-23526 GCF_001687245.7 Rhagoletis zephyria | reverse complement strand
AAAAACAACAAATCGCAATGACAACAGTCAACAAAATAATGTCAATGCAACAGCATAACAAATATTGGCAGCAACAAGAACAAGCGGGATGGATGTCAGCAGCAGTTCGCTTTCGGCCGGGGTCAGCGGTAGTTGGTATCGTCGTAGTAAATAGTTGCTACTCAAACAAATGCAAGTCTATCCGCACATTCTTAACGACATTTTGCCAATCATGTTAGAGCATCCACATAAAATCCAAATTAATAATGAAGTGAGTGCATCATGGCGCAGTGTGTTGGGTGGTGTAGGGCCGGATGGGCTTATGAAGTGCTGCAAGTTATACTCGTATGCGGCTGTTTGTGTGTGTGTTTTTGTGTGAGAACGTCAGTTATTCATTGTTTTGCACGTTATTTTGAATTTTTTCCCCTTATCGTCTTCATTGGGTCGTCTAACTTCTTACATATGTATGTACTATGTAGTTACATATTTAGTGTGGCGTAAAATGAAAATTCAATGTTGCATAAACATGAACAGCAACATATGTAAGTGCAACTGTGACATGTGTACATCGTTGCAGTCATAAATACTAATGTAAAATGTGAGTTTATGTATGTATGTACATGTGCATAATATATGACTGAACAATGAAGCGGCTAAGCGTTCAAGTACGAATTGAGATAACGCAAAAGAATTGGCAACATAATGAATTTTTTTTTTTGTCAGGAAATTGTGTATTATAAATGTAATGAAGCAGTGATCCACTGGTATTTCTTAAACTTATGATGAATTGTCGGTCGTTTGGACCTTACCACCGTACATATTTAGTATTTCCCTTAATTTTATAGACTAGGGTGGTCCAAAAAAGTAAAGTCGGAATTTTAATGTTCTCACCCTAGGATTGTCCCATTTATATGGAAAATAATCTAAAAATTATTAGAGCTCGCTCAAAGTTTCCCTTGTAAATAGTTTAAGTGGGAAAAAAAACATTTTTCGTAGAAATGGAATAGAAATTTAATATTTTTCAATCGGTAAACCCCGTTAATCTTCGGAAGGCTTCAAAGCATAATAACCAATTTTTCATTTAACCAATTTTAATATTAATTGAAGTCTAAAATTTTGCTATTTATAGAAAAGCGTGCTAAAAAATGTACAAAAATGGGAAGACATATTTTCTTAACGCTTCCTTTTGATTTTTTTTTGGGTTTTAGGCAGACCTACAAAAAAGTTAATATTAAGAAGTGGTTAAATAAACAATTGGTTAATATTCTTGGAAGTCTTCTGAAGGTAAACAGAGTTTAACATTTACACGACAAACTGGTTTTCCTTATTTAAAAATTATGGGAAACTTTGAGCGCCTTTGAGATACCCCTAATATTTTTTATAAAAAAAAACAGGCAGTTTGCGTGCATACATTTGTATGACTTGAACGAATCGAGGCTGCTGGATCTTCACTCGCTGAAATCTGCCTATGCCTATTGTATTTTTGTAAATAAATCCCTTTAAGCTGATCTATCCACCGTCTCTGATAGATCCTTCGCAGGCTATTTTTTCTCAAATAGTCCAAAGGGCGCTTCACTGCTACTGCCCAAGTGGAGTTAATCGGAGCAGATATAATGAAAGTTTAATACAAAAGTGATATTTTTGTCACGAAAGGACTACTCAGTTAAAAGTAAAAAATTAATGGAGTTTTTGCTAGTTCCCAAATAAAACAATATCCTACTACGAGTTCTATGTACATTGTACACTGGCGGTCACTATTTTTAATGAAATAAAATTTCGTACATTTATAGAAAAAAAAACAATTCTTTTAAATATAGTTCACACTATAATAAAAACCATGTAAATAAAAATTTCACCTTTGAAAAAATTTGGAAAATTTCATAAAAATTTCCAACTTGTAATCAAAAAAATGTTTGAAAAAGTTTGGCATTTTTCAGGACATTTTATTTTAGTATAAAATGAAGTGCAAGTTTGAAGTAGCTCGCTCAAAAAAAGCTTGATTAAAAAGTTTAAAATTTTGACGAATATTTGATGTTTTTTTTTAGATTTCAAAAAAGGCAAATTGCCGATGTTGCTTGCTTACGCCAGAAACTATAACCCTATAGGAAATGGCATCCCTAGTTTTAACAAATTATGCCTAGCCACCAAAAATTGCACAGCACTTCAACTAATTGGATCTGTTGTTATACATACATATGTATGTATGTACTGTACGAGCACACATACTCATATAAATTTGCATTGTAGGTTTTATGACTAAATTGTAACTACACTAATGAGACTACTTTCCGCAGTGGAATGGTATTGCATGCAATGCAAAACTTTTTCAATAACAGTTTTCAAACTGCCAAACTGCAATTTTCGAAAGTAATTTACGAAAAAACTTTTCATCAGCAATAAGCAGCGAAGCAAATCGACGAAACAAATGAATGATTCAACTTAATGCAGTTTTTGTAATGATTGCATTTGTTGTGGGTACATAAATACATAAATACATACATGTATATGTGTATGTGCAGCATATCCAAATATACATATGTATGTATGTATGTATATATGAACATTTCCCCACTCGCATGTGAAGCGTGGGGCCATTGATGTTTCACAAAAATTCCCTTTATTAGATTAACGCACCAACTTTGACCATATTTCGCTGGAGCATTTAAAAAGTCCAATGTAGAAAAAGGTAGAACGAAAGATGCTTAAAGATTTACGAGCGCATGAAATTTAATGTTAATTAGAGGAAAGGCAACAGACACTGAGAAGTGTGTAAATGAGCAGTTAAAACTTTTTGAATGGCATTGAAGAAATAAAAGGAATTGTCGAGGCACCTGTAGAATATGTAAATTAAAAGAAAGGAGAAAAACTGTCAATCGTTGGTAATAATTCTTAATGAAAAACTTTTGTAATTGAATGGAAGAAAACAAACAAAATTGGTTTGATGGCATTGTGTGACAATGTGTGGGTTAAAATAAATTTAAATAGTGCATAAAGGTAAACATTACACACATATAAGTACATATGTATAGGTAAGTGGGTAGAGTATGTAGAGCGTACCCGATTACTTTATTATCGAAGAAAAATAGTGGCGTAATGTCAACTTTTAAATTCCCAACAAAACATAATCCTAAAAACTTTTAGAAATACAGATAAGTAACAATTCTGACAGGACGTTATACAGATATAACAATCCCGACCGGATAAAACAAGCATAAGACATTATCCAGCCACGGCACAATCACAATAACTCTGAATTCCCACAAAATACAACCCAGAAAAAAAATTAAATTTTTTTAACCATCGGCGAAGTAGTTGGACTGATAAGGATTATTTTAAAAATTATAAAAACTCGCGCGATTTTCATTTTATTTATTTTTATAGTTTGTCGGGAGTTTTCGTCCAGATTTTGATTAGGTCTGGTCGGGATTTGGTCGGCTAAGATCTAATATCTCGGGTACACGAAGAGATAGCGAAATAATTGTAACTGCATTTTAAATGCTTTGAAATGCAGAATTAAAAAAGTGTTTCGCGGGAAAAGGAAATTGTCTTGACCTTTAAAATTACCGTGAAATATAAAGGTTTAAATTTGTACCTTTTTGACCTGAAACCATTACGCAATCCACTTTTCAAAAGGTTTAAATACATTTTATTGCTATTGTTCTGTCAAGGAATCCATTTACATGTTCGCAAGAATCGATAAACGCACTTTAATTTTTTTTTCAAGTTCATTGCAAGCTTTTTTATGTCGCAAAAAGCCAAAAAATTAAAAATTTTGCATTTGACGATAGTTTTAAAGGCCTGATTGAATGAAAAATCGACCTTCAACAGTAAAATTTTTTGATTTTTTTTTTACCTGATGCACAAAACAGCAAAAATGTATGTTTAAATCTTTGGATTACAGGTCAAAACATTCTTTTTATTTTTAAATGCCATTTTAAAGATCACAGGATTATTTTTCCTGAGCTCTCCATAGAATATAGTGCGTTACTTTCAAGAACTAGTAAAAATATATTACCAATTTTTCCATATATTCCAACGTTCATAACTAATTCAGCTTCATATGCGAAGTATCCACTCAGATCAGCTTTGTACTTCCTCACAAATTCAACTTTTTTGCTTCTTCCACGTTTCGCAAACAAATTGTGCCTTCGTGTTGAACATGCTTTCAAATAAATGTCAGTTGATAAATACATCTGTACATTTAACGCCGTGTCAACGGAGGTATGAAACTGAAATTTAGAAATTAATATAACAGCTGCTTAACATCATGTTAAAGCAATTAAAAATGTTAATTATATTTTATAAATCAAAAGAGACAAATCAAATGACCAACAAACCGAAACCGTAGCCGAAATAAATGAAACAATTCAAAGTGAATTTGAAGTAAAAAAAAAACAAAAACAAAAACAAAAACAGTTAACAGTCGCCAGGGCAGATGTTGCTGCCCACAACAGCGCCACCGTCATGGCTGTCCTTTCAGCAGACTGTGTGCGGTGCGACCAATAATTTTACATGCGGCTATAAATTTATGGCATTTCCAATGAAATAAATTCACCAAGCACACACACACACACACACATACATTTACATAAGTAGCCGTGTAATGGACGCTTTGTTGCGTAGAGCGTGAGAGCCGTGATGACCGCCGTTTTGTTTGGACAAAAATGGCTAAAAAAATGTGAAAAATATGCAAAATGCTGGCCATGTCAACATTTTCCTAAATTTTGAAAACAAAAAAAGTGACTTTTTTCGGCTACGTTCATACAAATCTGTTTCATTTTAGGCACAATGAAGAACGAAAAATAAAAGCTTGTAATAATTAGCAGCAGCGCGCAAATGCCATACCATAAACAATGGCGGATCTGCGTTGGCAGCAGGTTTTCGTTTAGTTGTTTTTGTTTTTCGTACGAGCATTCGCTGTATTGGCGCGCTGCTCTCTGTAACAATTTGTTGAATTATAAATTTTAATTTCTAATTTATTTATAAATATTTCTTACTTGTTGTTGTTTTTGCTTCTGCTCTTGTCATCAACAAAATGGCATACGTAATTTATTGTATTTTAATGCATTATTTTTTTTTTTTTGTGAATCGAAATTTTATTCAACCTGTTATTTTGTCATTTCATAAAAACTGTGGGAAAATATTTTTGCAAACGTTAGCGATTACGCAAGTGATTGTTTTATTTATTTTTTAATTTTTATTATATTACGACAATAAGGTGGAGAGGTGGGGGGAGAGGCGGTTAACTGGTTTTCTACATTTGTTTTTTTTTATGTATTTGCGTTTAAGTGCGTATGGGGCTGGCTGCGTATTTGTTGCTTTATTCGCATAAAATACAGCATTCGCAACGCGCTGTTCTGTTAATGGGCCATTGCCTATAAATGGCGCTAATAGCGTTGTTCGTTGTTTTTATGTGGTGCCTCCGGTATGTGTTCGTCGTGTGTGTGTGTGTGTGTGTGTGTGTGTCGTATTGATTTGTTTGCTATCTCCATTACAAGTCACATCTCTATTACTCGTTTAAGCGCGCGACTTTTACATTTTACATCGTTGTAATTGATTAATTCCCCAACACCAAACGTACTTATTAAGCAAACGATCGATGTTTTAATACATTTGTTGCCATTTGCGAATCGAAATGTATTTACAGGCATACAAGTAAGTACATACGTGTTTTATTTAAACATGCTTAGTACATATATATGCCCATACATACATATCTAAATATGTATTTAAGTATGTTCGAATATTGAGGTGATTTGTAGGTACATTTACGAGGCTAGCATACAAATAGTTGTAAAGAAGAAACCTATGTGGCCGTGAAGCAATCTTGAGCACTAAAACAATTCTAAGGGGTCTAAGAATTATACTACTTTTTTACAAAATGTTTTCGTTTAGGCTAATTTACAAGATTTTGTTTTATATTACGTGGAAAAGCTTCATATATTATTACTGAAATACTTATACATATGGACGCATTTTATTAAAAAAAAAACTTACTTGATGTTTAGTAAAAAATACTTCATTATTTTTTCTATCTACAGAGCAATCCATATGCATTGAAAGATTCAGCTGGTGGCGCAGAAATGACTGCTTGGACGTCAGCTGGGCTACAGCCAACTACTGGATATTACTCATACGACCCGATGTCCGCTTATGGGTGAGTACTAGTTTGTTTTCATTATGTCATTCATAGTTTGGCCATAAAATTTTGTGAACACAAATATATTGTTTCAAATTTCTTCACGGCAAGCTTTGCCGAGATCGTTAAAATTGTATTTTTCTCTAAAAAGAATACCGGTACTAGATTTAGGATGGCTTGTTTGACTGAGGACATTTTAATAGATAGATATTCCATTTGTTTTGTAATGTAAGCATAGGCTTTCATTTATTTTACACATAATTAAAGTGGTGTCATCAAATTACTAAAATGAAACCTATTCCGGTCGTTAAATAGCGGGGAAGTGTTTTCATCCAGCGAAGAATGAATAAACCAAAGACAAGGTAGTGTTATCTTATCCATTGAGTTGGACCATAAATAAAACTTTGGAGGATTGGTTTGTTGAAAGGTATGCAGGTTTCTGGATTCTCTTTTTGGAGTGGTCTAAGGGATGCGTGAACTTGGTGTTTATATAGTCTGCAGTACAGGGACTCAACGTTAATTCAAGCAAGCCGGCGTTTGTTATATTCTTTGGGATGGCAGCCCCCCTCTGTCGTGGAAGCTTAAATTCGAAAAAAGATTTATGGAGGTACCAGATAATTTAATCGGTAATGCAAGATCTGTAGGTAAGTCACACATTGGCCGGTTGGTTTGTTGCGATACCAAATAGAATTCGGTCTTTATAAATTGAAGTAGACATCACTTGGAATATAAAGCTTTTAGCAAATTTTAGAAGTGCTTTCAACTTAGCCTTAGAGCTGTATACTATTTTCTTGAATTACTTAGTTCGAGTACTTTAACTCGGGATTCCCTTGGGAGTTTACTATCGGCAACCACGAGAACTGTGACATTTCACTCCCTCGCGGAGTGTCTCTTCAAGTTTGTTTATTTTATTCGATACCACTGTCTTTCAATAGCTTAAACGGCTTTTACCCCATATTAAGATATCAGATTACACACATATTATTTTGAAGCTATTTAAAGTAGTTTCTACTTCTTACTAGAAGAAATTGATCGGAGTGTTCCGAGGCTGGCTCTAAATGGATTCTTCTCCACACACATCCCTGCAAGGGGCGGGTGGGAGAATCAACATCGTAATAGACGGATCGAAGCTGAAGCTGGACAGGATAATTGAAGGAGCTGTTTACTGTCAGGAACTTTCAATAAAGGCACCCTCGATGCCATATCCACGGACAGGGAGGGCATTGGAGTTTCTTTAGTAACCTACGGCCTTCTCCTGGACAGATTATGGGCAAATCTCTGCTCAACGAGCGCTGGGCAAAAACCCCGAAATGCAAAGTTGCAAAGTCTTTCTGGCCGGTTGTTGACCGCAGGCTGTCAAGGGAGCTGCTGCGGCTGGCTTAGCGCTAACTTTCGATTCTTAGAGGTGTACTGAACGGACATTATCCTTTAGGAACCCTCGCGGTGTGATTTAATATCGTCGCGTGTCTCTATTGCCGCATTTGTTGGGAAGACAAAGTGGAATCATCACAGCACTTCAGAGGAGCTCTCCGGTGTGGACATCAGCAGCTTGCGGACCTTTGTTTTGAGCATCCAGCGCTTCTCATAGCTTCGCACAGAAAACCTGTTGTTACTCTTCAATGAATTAGTACAATTCCGTAACACAATGGGCAATCTAATTAATGTCTGACCCCGTGGGGTCTGCCACAATAACCCAACCTAACATAAGAACTTTTTTCCTGCATGTGTGAGACCTTAGATATGCCTATAATGTTCTCTAAAGTCTTTGTCTGGTGTTGTCTGTTAGGATTGCCAAGGTGAGCAGTAAGCATTTCGAACTGCTCCTACTCAGCGCTTAGCACCAGTGGTTGATTAGCTCACTTAGTTTGGGTGGTACTCTTAATTCTGGAATGCTTCGACTTCCACCCTCCAAAAATACATTACTGCATATTTGACTAAAGGACAAGCGCGTGGTAGCCAACAGCCAGAAGAAAGTATCAGCGAACTTTCACACAGCCGGGTCCAGTTCTGACGAAAGATTCAGTGGAAGTTTTTTCTGTCGGTAACTCAACTCTAAGCTCAAATTTAAGCTTCTTGACCATTTCAGCGTTTTTCAGGTTGAAATAAAAGGAATTAAGGGAATTGAGAAAAAAAAAGCTTGTATGAGTTATTAAGAATTTTTTTGTTAAGGTGGTCAATGTTTGCTATTATATGTGGATTATGACATTACATAATAGCATGTGACTAATTCATTGACTCTGTCGCATGGATCCGGCTGACCGGATTAAGTTCGCTTTATAGACCGGCATCGACTTCTGGCCTCGGCTTACCCTAGATAGAGGCTTCTTCTTTATTGGCGCAGTAACCATCTAGGTGATTTTGGCCGATTCCAAAACAGCACGCCTGCTATTTTTCTTCTGTGCCAACTGATAGAGTGCTTATATAGAGGCTAGCGGGGTCAAATCGCAAGGACATGGTGACCAATTCATGTCACCTGCGCGAGAAGGTGTATTGCTTATGCAAGGATGGCCATCTTGATGCCTGCCGTGTAAAACGTAGCGCTGTGCTGCTTGTTTCCCACGTTCATATCGTTAAACTTGGGGCGCCATCGTTCTGCAGCGCTCGTCGTTAACAGTGACGGTCTCACCAATCTGCTTTTCGAAAATTTATGGACCAATGGGCGGCCCAAGCTGCGCTAAAAATTTGGCACGGGAGCCCTGAACTCAATTTTGGTCACGCTGAAAATTTCCTAATTGGACATACAAACATTGATGGATGCCAGGCCACTTGCAAGGGACTATATGATGAATGCGTTGGCCTTGAAGGATAGCTTTGGGTTGATCTCACCGAGAAAATATTGAGCGGGAATGCCTTTGACTATCAGCGCTATACTTTTATAACGATTGACCTCAAGTCGACGTTACTAGCGCAGGGAGAATGCCGGCGTAGAACGAAGGTGAAGGAAGCTACTTGGGCTCACAAAGCCGCTTCTGCCATTATTGCTTTTACAGGGCATTGCCACATGGAAATTGACTCGGCGAGATTTAATAACACAAAAGATTTGCACTGTCGCAGATATATAAAAATACGATGAACCAGCTGACAGCGCTGTTACCCGTTAGCTTAGAAGCTACCTTTCGAGCCTGAATCTTTGCAAATTAATACCCTCAAAAACTAATAACTTAAATGAAAATTTAAGATACCCTTAGCCCTGTAATCTTATCGTAATCCATCACTTAAAATTTACATTTGACCCAATAAAATCAAAAATAAACACTTCAACTGTAAATTGATTTAAACAAGCGAATAAATCACTCCAAATCGTGCACAATAAATGCGAAAATTATAATAAATTAAGCACAATTAACTGCAAATTGCCAACCAAAAATAACTGACCAGAAAAGTATGGCCCTGCGCGGTCATTAGCGTACAATAGCGGTAAGGGGGCGGGGGACGCTGATTACTGAAAAAGAGTTGGTTTGCGATGTGTTTTTTTGGAGTCGAGGCACCAAAGCCAAGCTGCCCATAATTAATTGCAAAAGATTTGCGTAGCACTTAAAATTGATTTGAATTTAATTGTCGTTATGCAGCGCGGCGCCACAATTGCCGGCCGGAGAGCAGCAGCGGTGGCAAATGGATGACATAGAATGCCGCACAAACAGGAATAAAATTTAAATACAATTTCTCAATTGAGGTACAATTTGTTGTTTGTGCTGGTTGGCTGTGGCTGGCTGGCCTTTGAGCATTTGTTTATGTGCAGTGAGAAATTATTTATTTATGATTGCGGCGGAAATAATCGCACTTAATTGCATACAAAAAACCATAACAAAAACAAATAATACAAGCTATAAACAAATAAACAAAATGCAGTCAACTGGGCCAAACCCAGCCGTCATGGCGGCCGACTAAGGCAATGCATTTGTTGTGGCAAGGAGATCGGAGGAGTGCGCGTTGCACTTTTGCGCTGCCTGGAGCGCCACAAATTCTGCTGGGCGCATGAGTGGCAGGGCGAGGTTCCGATTCGCTGAGCTTGCGTGCAGGAGCAGAAATTTAACTGACACATGGGCCTTTATATGTTCATGCGTGTGTGTGTGTGTGTGTGTGCGCGCATGTACGCCATATTTGCTTCCATATTTTGCGCGATTGCATGACAAGCGCCACAACAACACGAAAAAAAAAACAAACCATTAAATCAACAATTAAGCGCGAGATATTAGAAAAATCTAACGGCCGCGAACCATCAACTGCTGAGGGGCATGGCATGAGGGCGGCGCGCATGATGGTTTTGGTTGGGTGACTACTTTGACATCCAAAACGCGTTGACAAAACGGCAAACGTGGGTTGTTAAGGCGGCCATTTCGCGTGGCGCGCGCCCGATCAGGAGCTGCCTGGCAGGCGCGCAATTACAGCCGCCGCGCGCACTAGCGTGTGGAGCTTTATTTGTTTAGAAATCGTTTCGTATGCAATGTAAATCGTTCGCGCGCAGATAATAATAGCATCGGGTTGTATGTAGTAGGTACAGCTACAGCAATTCAGCAAACCAAAAAAGTCAATAATTATCGTTGCGCGCAACCACCGCTCTTCGTCTGCGCGCGCCCATGCTTACATATGTATGCACATATGGTACGTACATAGAAAAAGTAATTTTTGTTAAAAGCGCAACATTTCAAATCTTGTAAAAAAGCATAAAATTATAGCTTCCACAAATAATTAGAGCGCTCGGCTAAGCGAGCTGTGAGCGAATTGTTGGGAGTGGTGTGGCGTGGAAGGAAGGGGCTGTCCCGCTAGACGCGTTGGGTGCGTGGGGTCTGTTACCAGCATGGAAGGCTGGCAGAATCTCTGTTTTGCTTGTCCTGCCCGCCTGCTAGTTGCTTTAATTGTAGCGCTTGCAGTCGTCGTTATTAGCTGGGCTTTGTTGTTGATGTTGTTGCTACATACAGTTTTACTACATTTTACACACGGCGCGTTTTTGTAGCAGTTGCTGCTGTTATTTTCCTTACAATTATTGTTTTTGTTGGCGCTGTTGTGTGAACAAGAATTTGATTTGTTTACAAGATTACAAGTTTTGTTCGATATTTGTATTTTTACTATACATATTTATTTTTGTGCTGCTGTTGTTGTTCGCTTGTGGCTACTGTGCTTTTTCAAATGCTTACTTGTATTATTATTGTTAGTTGTGTTTTTTTGTTTTTGTTTTTGTTTTTTTAGTGCTGTTAGTCTCATGTAGCGAAACGATTTTCTAGTTGCCATAATTAAAAGGCAAACAAAAAGTGTCTAACAAATACGCACACCTGTATGTACAGGGTTTTGCACATGTTTGTATGTATGTATGTATGTGTGTATGTATGTATGTTTGCATTCGACCTCATCTAGCCAATAATGGAACCACACTTTTTGGCCAATTTTACACGCTTAAAGCGTATGTTTTGTGTGGCCGTGGCGGTGAATACGAAATTCATGTTTCAAAATTACCACAGTTTGAGGTTCGTTACTATTTATGTTCATACCTACATACGCGTGTGAGTGTGTGTGTGTGTGTGCCCGTGGGTTTGCGCCGGTAGGCGGTAAATTCGTGGTAATGCGGACAAATGTTGCTAAAAGCCGCTGGCGTTGAGGCGCGTCAATGCAATGCTTGTTTACTTAATTCAGCGAATTTATTGGACATTGAAGTATTGTTGCAATAATTAGAGACTTGAGTGTTTTACGATTTTCATATAAAAAAAACAATTGAACAATGGAAAAAGGACTGCCCACTCAGTGGCCGATAATTTTGACTACACTTATTTTTTTTTTAGAAAATTTGAATAAATGGTTTAGAAAATGACGGCCTTCTGAAGGACTTTTGCCTAAGTGCCGCAGATGCCTTTTATTGCTGCAGTCTAGCTAGGTGTAAGGGATGAGGTCTCTTGCCCCAACTAACTATATCGGACTCTTCCCAATTTGCCTCTTACCCCATTATTTCTTTATTTATTTCAAAAAAGTTAATAAACTACTAAGGTTCTTACTGACTAAAACGATAACTTAGAACTAAAGTGCATAGAGCACTAAAATAAAATTGATTTCAATAATCTAGAAAATACATTCTTGGGCGAAGAAAAATCAAACAAAATAGAATTCGAAATCTCGTCGAGTTCTCGAAGTGCACGCACTAATGGGGCATTTCTTGCGTAATTCGTACTGAGGGTATTGAAGTAAAAAGGAAAATTAAAACGAAGTGCTCTCGCAGGAATAAGAAATTGAATAGCAAGCAGTAATGCGGATAATCGATTTCACAACTTACCAAGCCATGCACAAAAGACAAGGAAAGAATAGTCCTTCCGCTTTAGAGGGACTTAAGGTTAATCAAAAGGAGGCGGGATTTGTACGGAGCGATGTGAATGGAGAAATTAAGGGAAGAAATGGCATATTTTAGGAAAACTTTTTGAATACGCTCAGTTCTATCGATAGCAAATTTATGCTGAGGTTTGCAGATGCAGCATATTCAAGCTTTGGACGAACAAAAGATGTATAAAGTAATTTCAGAGTGTAGGAATCTGTTAAATTAAAACTATTTCGATGGAAAAAGCCCAACGCAATATATGATTTAGATATAGATTTATGTGGTTACTGAATAAAAAAGGGGCACGCAAATTACACCAAGGTCTTTGATCTCGTCAACTGACCGAAGGGGATTACCAGAGATACTGTACAACGTTCGTACAAAGTTGCTGACGAGTTAGCCAGAGATATCTAGACCTACCATTGAAACGACATCACCCAATTGGGAATGGCGCTGACCACCTGTGGTTTACTCTTAAGCAGATATGACTCATGTAAGCTCAGCAAACGCTGGACGAAACCCGGCGCATGGGTAATTGTAAGGTCCATATGGATGCGGTCAGAAAGCCCCTTATGTTTGCAAAGCCACAGGCTCTCGTTTTTGGTGAGAGTCATAACAGGTCATTGTCCGATCGGAATCCAAGCGGCATGACTAAAAACCATATAGGATCCTAATTGCCGTAGTTTCCTGGAGAATGATGAGCTGGAGTTCACTCTTCACTTTCTTTTAGAGTGTTCATCGATTAAATAGTGAATAGTGATCACGCAGTATCACAAAATACAGCCACTTTAATATCCAGATGTGTCTCCAAATGATATTAAAAAAAAACACATGTATTTTATTGACAAGCATGTATATGCAGAACGATATTGACTACGACAATGGTCGATAAGATGGCAAAAATATATTGATAACGATAGTGAAGAACACAGCGACATTGCTTACAGAACTTACTTACTACTTTCTTTGAGTATAAATATAACAACTCCTTACAACTTTTCTTAAAGAATAAAATTTTGAGAGAAAAAAATTTCAAATGAAAGTGTTAGTAGTATTTCTGGAACGTTAACTACAGGAAATCTATATGAAGAACCGCAGGCAGCTGTTGTCCACCCCAGAGGATTACTCGGAAGTGTCGTTGATGTACGAGACGGAATGTCTAAACCTTAGTCTTGCGAAAGCAGCACACCTAAGAAAGAAATGTTAATATGATTTCCCCTCGCAATACTTCAAAAAGCCTTGGCAATAGGGGCCCGAAAAGTTATTAAGTCGTACCGCTTGAGCCTCTATTAGGCAGTAGACTGTTAGAACTCCTATCAGAAACGAAAGCTGGCGTTTAGCCAGCCGGGGTTTCTGCTAATTTATTTTATTGAAAAACGGTTTTAAAAAAAATATAGCCACGTGCTTCGCTGCGCCTTAAAATTATTTTTGTATTTTCACTCCCTGCCAAAACTCATTTAGCTTCATTCATACAAAATAAAATATATTTAAAGAGCTTTTTTAAAGGAGATTATCAAAGAAATTTTCGATTTATGAAGCATTCTTAATTTTTTTTATAAATGTGGGTGTTAGTTTTCGAGGGTATTTAGAAAGTAGGTGGAGTATCGGATTTCTCCTGAAAATTTAATTTATTATCTTATAACTCGAGTCTGTATATCGCGCACTTTCTTCGAAGGCGTACTAATTCAATATTTACCTTATCTTATCAATTTAACTGAATCAAATTTTTCAAATAGGTGGCAACCCGCTTTAAAAATATGTTAGACAATAAAGTTTCTTAAACCTCTTCAGTTTGACACCAGTATTGTAATATCTCATTTAGTTTATCAATTTACAATTTTTTAAATAGGTGGCAACCACCTCAAAAATATTATTTGCAGTCAAATTTCCTAAGTTCCCTAGTTTGATACCCATATGGCAATATTAAATTTATCTTATTAATTAAATTAAATTAAAATTTTCAAATAGGTGGCATCTTTCTACAAAATTTTTTTTCCGGTTGCAAGCCTTCTTAAACCTCTTCGTTTTAATCACTATACTGCAATATTTAATTTATCTTATCAATTTACCTAAACTGAAATTTTTCAACAGGTGGCAACTCCCAAATTTTTTTTTTAGTCTATATTTTAAGTTAGACCTTAGGCAATCCATTGGTGAAATTTGCACTTAATTCCATGTATTAGTTTTCGAGGGATGCGCGTACAAACATACAGATAGATAGACAAACAAAAAATGTAAAAATTGTTGATTTGGCTTCTGTTGCTCTGATGAGGACCCCCATATTAATTTTTCCTTCACATCTGTAATATACAGTTTGTGTCTTACAAAAGACACGATCATTAGTTAAACATCATAAAGCGCCTGTGTAGTAGGACGCAGACACGACAGAACGGCGCACTTAGAACTGCTATGTTTTTTATACCTTATGATAATCACTGAGCACCCATTTCACAGCTACGCTTAGTTGAAACAAGTTAAGGAATATAACATCGTGCTGAGTAAGGAGTTACTGTTAGGATGCTGTAACAAGGATCTCCTCTGCTGGGAATTGTTTCAAGTCGATGCATTTCCCAGGCCCCTCAGAAGCTATCTCAGGGATCGAAAAGTCCAAGCTCAATTTTACGGCATGAATTGCATTTTAGAAAATTCATCGGGGCTTTTATTTTTTAGTTTTATTTTCAACAAAATTTAAAGTGCTTTATTATACATAATACAAATACATTTTAATAGTTCCCAGTGAAAGCTTCCAAGTAGGTTTATTTACATAACGACTTTAGAGGCGAACTAAATTCTTTTGCACAAGCCACAGATTTATTCTTCCTAATACATTCGCACTAAAGGCGATAAACAATACGGAAGCAAACATTATAGCCGATAAAGAAAATCAACAGACCAGCATTAACTAGTTGATACTAGCGAATAAAAGTAGAAAATAATAGAAACTGTAAAAAGTAATAAAAATAACAAAATATAAAATGAAACAAAATGCAATAAATGCATTGAAACCACAAAAAGCCGTAGGCAAAACGATAACTCTCGCTGCTGTGGGCATTTGACCAAATATCCTCGCTGAGCTGTGCTTGAAACTAAAGAGTAATCCAAAGAGCAAAACCATTAATGCAAAATAGTAAAAAAGGATCGCATAGCATAAAAAAAAACAACAAAAAAAAAATCGCGCTGAGTGCTCCACATGATGAGTATAACAACAACTACAAACTGTAGCAAGCGCTTGAAAGTGGTGTTGAGTGCCACTCACGGAACGAGCCTTCAACAGGATTTTCAAGCAGATGCCAACAGCAAATATAAAATCAAAGCGTTTTTGTTACAACGAAAAAAAATAAAAAATAAAACGAGAAAAGCAAAAAATATGCGCATCATAGCTAAGGAAAAGAAATAACAAAAAAAGCATTGCATCCGGCCACGCACGTTGCTTGCAGCACCGGCAATTGCCGCCAACAGTGGACTCGGTCGGGCGGCTAACCGTTGGACACCGTACGATTGATTGTACGGGCAGTGTGCGTCTGGAGTAGGTACAGACATTCGAGTACTGGGTTGTAAAATTCACCGCACAAGCTGTTGATTCTTGCGGCACCATAAAAATTCCACAAAAAATTGAGAAAAAAACAAAAGTTGAGAAAAATAAAGAAATTAAAAATATTTGTGTGCAGGCTAAGCGCAAGTGAAAGCACAACCAAAGCTGGAAAAAATTGTTGTAAATAAAGCGGGAGCAATCGCGTTGGTGGTTCAGTGTGTGGTGTGCGGTGTGTTGGCATGTTGCATGCCGCACATGCCACAGCGCAGCAAAAGCTGCTGCACGCATACAAAATATGCAGCGCTTGGTGTAACCATCCGATGGTGGGGTGCGCGCGCGGCGATAATCCATTGCGGAAAGCAGCGAATATGTGGCACACAGGCAGCATGCAACACTGCAACAAAAGAGCTGACAGAGAAGGTGGGGGCGGAAGGTTTTATACACTTTTTGTTGCCTCGCTTTGCGCTTTACTGGCAGAGCGTTGAGTGCCTGACTTTGCTGGCGGCTTTGGTGGTGCCACCGTTGGAGCAGCGTCCAGTGCGTGAGTTGAGTGCAAAAGGATGCCACAGTCGTCGGTCCGTATGAGTGTGTGTGTGTGTGTGTGTGTTCCTCCTAATGTATTGCCACATGTATAGTACGTGCATGCGGTTGTGTGCTGATGTTTTTACTCCTGTTCCTGCTGCTTCGCTTGGATTAAAGGATATGTTCGCTGCTTTATTTCGTCGTTACAGCATTCACACGTAACGTCATTTTCCTCGCTTTTAAATCGTTTTCCCTTCACGTCGGATGCTTAATTTTCTCGCTTTTCTTGCCTTTGGTTATTTTTTCACACTATGAAGACACAAGTTTGCCATTTCGCTGCTGAGTGTACGCGTGTGAAGCGCAGATTTTTTCGTCTGCTTCGAGGTTCCAAAGTAGACGGGAAAATTAATTAGCCATGCGTTGGGGCGTGAATTTAATTAGAAGAAGCTGATGGCAGAAAGTAGTAGTTTAGGGGAAAGCAAAAAACGCTCAAAACGTAGTAAAAGTTTAATGGAAGATAACGGTTTATGGCAGGGAAGACATTTAATAGTTAAATATAATTTTTAATATAAGTCAATGGTGTGTGAGAATTTAGGAAATATTACTCAACACTTCGTCTCTTCAACATTTCTCTTTTAGATATGGTCCCAGTTACGATTTGGCCGCACGCCGTAAGAATGCCACGCGCGAGTCTACAGCCACTCTGAAAGCCTGGCTCAACGAGCACAAAAAGAATCCCTACCCCACCAAAGGTGAGAAGATTATGCTGGCCATCATTACAAAGATGACGCTGACGCAGGTGTCCACGTGGTTCGCGAACGCACGACGACGGCTAAAGAAAGAAAATAAAATGACTTGGGAGCCAAAGAATCGCACCGATGACGATGACGAGGCGATGGTGTCCGACGATGAGAAGGAAAAGGATGATTTGGATAGTGAAAAGGGAGCGCAGAGCCTGCACGGTGGTAGTACCGGCGGCGGCGGGCAGCGGAAAGGTGAGGAAGAATTATAGTAGACAATACAAACCTTAACTGTGAATTGCAAATAAGGACATCAAATAGAATTTAAGTTTTTTCTTAGATTTACAAAAAGTTTTTTTTCTTTATAAAACAATGGAGTATATTTTTTTTTCAAAACGTTCAGAAGTCTTACTTCAAATTACATTTCAATTTGAATCAATTCAGAGCTCGAAAAGGATGACGACGATCTGCCCGATGACGAGCCCAAACCCTTAGGTCCACATCCCAATGATGTACGCAGCTTAGGCATGGGCTATCCTGGCGCTGGCGGCACTGGCAGTGCAGCTGGCGGCAGCTACCACAGCTCCGGCGGCACGTCGAACCATCCACACGGCTATCATCCCTACCATCACCAGCATCCCGCTTACTATCAGCACCAGCAGGCACTATTGGCCGCAAGTGGCTATCCAACTGGCGGCATGCCAGGCGTTAATAGTAACATTAACAATAACAACAACAACAACAACAACAACCCCATGAACAAACATGACGGCAGCGATTCAAAAAACCAGCTGAGCCGGGACTGTGGCGTGCCGATTCCAGCAAGCAAGCCCAAAATCTGGAGTTTGGCCGACACAGTCGCCTGCAAGACCCCACCGCCCGCACAGACGGCAGCATACATGGGCCAAACGCAGCAGCAGCAGCAGCAGCAGCAGCAGCAGCACGCATTGCAGCAGGCGCAGGCGCAGGTGCAGGCGCACATGAACCACAGCGCTATGGGCAGCCATATGGGCTTGTCACAACAGCAGCTGCAGCGCAGCAGCAGCAACAGATGCAGCAGTCGTCAGCGCTGAGCGCACCACCGCCCCCCACAGCGCATATGATGATGAGCAATTACGGCGGCGGCAGCACAGCCTACTCGCGGGCGCCGCCTACCACAGCTTACGGGGGTTTTCTAGGGGCTACAATGCAGCAGCTGCATACTACGAACAATATCCCATACACACCAACAGCAGCGGCAGCAGCAACCTCAGTCACCAACTCAGCAGCAACAACAACAACAACAACAACATTATCAACAGCAGCAGCGTCCAGGGCATTACCAATACCACCCCTACCAACAACACCCGTATTACGAATACTACGGCGCAACAGGCAGCAGCGGTGGCGGCGGCGGCGGCGGCGGCAGCAGTGGCAACAGCACCACCACCCCCACCGCCAACGCATATGCGTGCGAGCAACAACAACAACACCAGCGCACTACACCATCCGTACGCAGCGGCTCAGCGGGGGATGGGGTTTCCCGAAGCCCAACCCGATACTCCACCCCAAACTCCGCCGAATATGAAGTTGCAGAGCGTGGCGGCGAATCTCTTGCTTACCGCTTCGCAAATCCCTACGATCGCTACTTGTCGCAGTAATAGCAATGGCGCCGGTGGTTATGGTGCTGCACACGCAAGCGGCCTACATGGCTATGCGATGNCGCCGAATGATTCGCCTTACAAGGCGCGGTATAAAAGGTGAGCAGGAAGAGAGGGATCGAAAGCGAGATACATATTTTTAAGTTTTAACCCAATTGTTTTTAAAAGAAGCTAATTTTATGAAAAATTTCCATTTGTTTTTTTATTAGCCAACAAATCGCTGGATTTGTGTCGCCCGTCTAAAAGTCCAGATTTGCATAGGCAAAATATAACTTCGTCACAAGGATTTTCAAGCTTTGAGGTGTGTAAAAATTTCTTTTTAAAAACTTGTTTGTTTTAAGAAACGTCAAATAACAACCGAAGGAAAATAGTTCAACGAATAATTTTTTAATTGAGAAACTATCAATAAATTATCCGTATTGTCTTTTCGTTACAGACGTTTTCAACCATTTGGGACTTTGTGCAAATATTTACGAAATTAACGAAGAAAAAAATAGGAATCAAATAATGCTGGAATATTTTTTAAATAATAAACAAAAGTTCTTTATGAACACTATGTTTGAATAGTCATAAGTGCATATTTAGTTAAGCCCACAAGCAATTTAACCCTTTAAATATAAACAAATAAAAAAAAATCTCTACATTGATACAATTCTGAAGTATGTTTGTAAGCACTAAGCAAAAATTTTTGACTGTGATAAATCTACGGAAAACACGCTAGATTACTTATTGGGTGTAAACTCTTACTAAATAGTACATACACGTACAGACACATGTGCAAATATACCTTACAAATACATACATAGATACATAAAAACTAACATTAATACATGCATACATGAAATATTTAATATCTACTAATTTAACTTAATTTAATATGTAATAATTAAACGCATTAAAATTGGCGTTAAGAAAATGTAAAATTATGGTTTTCTTTTGCGGAATGACGAGAAAGGTGAGTATATATGTACATTAGACCGTACCACCATCTTACAGGAAAAAAATGTTCGCCGTGCACCTTCAAGTCTGAAGTATATTTGCAAGTCAATTAAAAAAAAATTTCTGAACCGACTTTTTACATTTCGGCATTAAATTTTTTTTAAACAGTTCAACTAAAATAATCGATATACTTCCTTGGCAAAAGTTTTATGATTTTTGGTGAGCTTTTATTTACTAACATTAGGATGATAAGAACTGAGATCTGGTGGGTAAGTACTAGAACGGGGTAGCTGAGGTCAACAAACTGCGCTCGACAATAAAAAAGTTTTCGAAATTACTTTATAGTTGAAAGTACAGCAACATTTTTTTTCTGCTAAGTGTTAATATTCACTAGGGTGTATCACTTCCATACAAAAAAAAATCGGTATATTTTACCATCGGAAATATAAAATTTATTAAAATTTATGCGAGCTGGACCTATTTTCAAATACCTTAAAACATTTAGTTTTTTATAAATGAAATAGTTTTTAAAAATATTTTTACTAAACAATATCAGATGAAAAGAGTTTAGGCTTAAAGGGTCGTATAAAATTGTTCAACAATTGTATCAGCGAAATGGAGAAACTGTCGAAGCGGAAGCGTTGAGATGATCCCACCTCATCGTCTGCGAAGTAGCTGGAATATCGAAAGGCGAATGAGAAGGGCTTCCAAAGGATTCTTAAATACTATGTCCCCACGCCAATTACCTAGTTCGCATCGGATTTACTTTGGTGAATTACCCCGTTTACACGACTCATTCCTAATTCGATTTGCCAATTCATTGTGGTTTTCCTTCATTTCCTCACTTTCTTTGTTTTGATTTTTTCTGTTCTCTCTAGCTCTGACATCTGAGTTCTATAAATTTCCGATTAAAATTAGACCCGACACAAATTTGTTCGTAATTCGCATGGTAATTGGATCTGAATTGCCTACAAATGAGGTAATTCGCGCTCAAAATTTTCTATGGCGAATAACGTAATTCGAAGGGGCGCCAATTACGAATGAGAGAGAGAGCCAATTAAGAATGGGAGAGCGAATTACTTGCCGTGGGAACTTAGTATAATACCATTTTACTGGGTAATCTCTGTGGCTGTATGTGTGTATGTTCGTATACATAATACATATGTACATAAATGGGCATTTTTCGTAGACCTGAACAATATTTGGTATTCATTTACGTTTGTCAATATTCGTTAAAATTTATTAATTATTTACATATGTACATCATTAAATCTGTATACCAATTGCCGTAACAAATAAATATGAAAACACTCTGACTGCTTTGTTTGCCATAAATAATCCGAGCAGTATTTAAATCAACACATCAAATAGATAAATATTCTTAAAAAGTAATATTAAATTAAATTTATGCAAAATCCATTTAATCTGTACACTTGGCTACTGGAAACTATTCAAGTGTATGAGCAAAGTAGGTATTAGTATTCAAAGCTATTACATAATTACAATTTTTGTAAGCTAAACTTGTTCGAAACAAATTTGCATTTGAATTTCTTAAGTGCCACACCTCTCTATATACATATGTATGTATATACATTTCCAAGTTCACCAATCCAAAAGCCATTTCGATTATAACTACCACAAATATTTACTGCATAGAGGATTATGAATGTTTTTTTGAATTTATTTATGTACATAAATAGTAAGTATGTATACAACACACTCGTATTTGCAGTAATGCTCATGTACGAATAGTTGCGAGCCGATAAATATCAGAAATCAACATAATCCCAGCAGCTTAACCACGGTACAATGTATTGCCTTGAGAAGCATTAAATCACCTCGAAAATACGAGTACTTTAAAGCTCAAAATTCATGCATTCAAATTGAATAACATGCATACATACGCACATACATACATATGTATGTATCTACAAATATATTTCATGGATACTGCAGCTGTACTAGAGTAAGTATGACTGATGGATGGGGGATTGCGGATAAGGAAGTGACATTGACAATGGCGGGACGGCACTGAAAGCTGTCGTAGTTATATTTACATACATACTGCATACATAAGTGTGGACGCCCATACCTACGTATGTGTGTATGGAAATATGTAGTGCATCTAAGTGTTTGTAGAGAGGACTAAGGAAGTGAAATAGGTAACATTTACGTTACGTTAGTAAGCCATGGGCCAGTGAAGACGCAGAATTTGAGACACTCGAAGATGGTTGTCATGTAAATGTATTTACTGATTTTACACAAACACATGCAAGTAAATGCACTAACGGATTTGCATACGTACATTTGACTTAAAGATTTTAACACATACAACTTTATATGTATCTATGAATATGTGCAGCTTGGTCCTTTGCATTATTTGTTAAAATTGGCGTAATATATACATACATACATACATACATACCTATTGTGCATGCGTTGGTGACATCGTCAAGTCTGCGAAACGAATATCAGCTTTAATTATTTGCATCTACATATTAAATATTGTACTTGTTGTTGTTGATGTTATTGTGAAGTGCCTACAATAGGTAAATACAGTGTTGAAAATGTATCGCTACCATTATTGTCGCAAGCAAACCTCTCAGCTGCTAAAGATACAAAAGCTTAGAAGATGATTTTGGCAACATTTATACAAGAATTCTCGCACATGACAAGCAGAGCAATCACAAAAACAACGAGCCACAACTTAGCAGGACAACAGCCAGAGTAACTGGAGCATATGAAGCAAAGGATAAATTGCATGCAAACAAAATAAGTTGCAACGGAAGCACAAACGGAAAGAGGCTTTGCGAGTAATAGACCTCTGAGAAGCTTACCATGTATGTATGTATGCACATTAGGGTGGTCTTCAAAATAAAAAGAAAGATTTTTTTTCAGTCTCATACCCTCAATCGGTAATAAAACGGTGAAAGATATAACAAATTTTATTCCCGATAGGAGGCGGTTAAGGCGTGCCGCACGGGGGGAAAAGATCAGATTCCTATATGGAGGCTGCAAAAATTAAAATTAATTTGTTTTTCATTTAATCAAAATCGATACTACTATAGTCGAATATCACGTTTGTATACAACTAAGACCCGATTGGAGACGGTTAAGGAGTTTCGCCCAGCGCAAAATTTTGAATCCTCCCTGGAGACTAAAAATATTAAAATAATTTTTTTTTCATCTAATAGATACCCAAAATCGATACTACCATAGCAATTTCGTTCCCGATTGAAGATGGTTAGGAAAAAAAAATTAATTGTAATTTTTTGAGTGACCTCGATGGGTTCTTTCGGTTTGAACCGTGCCTAACGTAAATTTTAAAATTTTATTTTCCAACCCTGGCATTTATGCCCATATACTTACATGCATATATGCATATGTATGTATGTATACGGTACTCCTTGGCTGACAGTTTGCATTTCTTGAACTCCTCTGAAAATAGCAAAGGCATACAGTCTACAAGAAAAAAAAGAACTGGCTTCGATCGGCAGATTAACTTAGAATGTATGTACATATATCCCATTTTCTTAACGCTTCTTGGTGTTAGTAAAAGTGCTACATATGTGTGCTATATGTACCTACAACCGAATACATTTGACCAGAGTTCCTTGCACTAAGCACTTTAAGGCCCACCTTCATCGTCTTGCCATGAGGACACCCACACAATTAACAGCATACATATATACTTAGCCATACAATGCACAAACAAAGAGATAAATATATGTATATCC
>NW_016164417.1:20007-31653 GCF_001687245.7 Rhagoletis zephyria | reverse complement strand
GACTGCCATTCACCTGGGAGTGGCCAGAAGCGATTCTTGTGCGTACGGTTCAAATCGCAGCTCACAACGTCCGGATATTTATATCCACGTATCCTCTGGGTAGCAACCAAACACCCGTTCGGGAGCGAGCTAAAGTGAGAAGGCGTAAAACTTCGCGTGCGCTGGGTTTGGGTCCCGCCACGTTAAAACCCCGCCCAATGAAAAGAAAAAATCAGCCTCGGATGAGACCCCCTTTTTCTGATGACGACCACGGCAAACGTATAAAGGACTATGATTTAAGGGTATGCACCTGGAATATCCGGACCCTTAATGGGGAAGGTGCCTCTGCCCGGCTGGTTGATGTCCTCGGGAAGACAAAGGCTGACATCACCGCATCCAAGAAATGCGATGGACGGGGCAAGGTAAAGTAAGCGTGAAGCCTTGCGAATTCTACTACAATTGCCACGTAAAGGAGCGCAAATTCGGTGTTGGATTCGTGGTAGGAGAGAGACTCCGTCGCCGAGTACTGGCCTTCACCCCGGTGGACGAACGTCTAGCCACAATCCGCATCAAAACTAGATTCTTCCACATCTCGCTCATCTGCGCCCATGCCTCGACGGAAGAGAAGGATGAGGCGTCCAAGGATCTCTTCTATGAGCGCTTGGAACGTACATATGAGCGCAGCCCCCGACACGATGTCAAAATCGTGCTTGGCGATTTTAATGCCAAGGTGGGCAAGGAAGGGATCTTTGGCGCCACTGTCGGAAAATTCAGCCTCCACGACGAAACGTCCGATAACGGACTGAGGCTGATCGACTTCGCCGGGGCCCGAAATATGGTAATATGTAAAAGTTTTCCACTTCTGCGCACGGAACCATCATTAATCGTTAATCCAATTAAAAATAAAGTCTGATTAAGTTGTGTAGTTTGTCCGAATTTGAAACCAAACACCAGTGATAGAAATTATTTTGTGTTTTACGCTTATAAAAAGCACACAATATAAAAAAATTATAATTATTGTTATTAGTAATACATAAACTAGTAACTTCTACAGGCCAGCGCACATGTTCACAGGGATATTAAAACCTAGTTTGTAAAGCGTCTGTTGGAATAGATCTTTATGAAAATTCACACCAAATTGCTAAGACTGATGAGGAAACTCGACTTAGCCATACCCGATTAACTGGCTTTGTGAGCACAGGAAAATTTCAGCATAAATTAATAAATTACCTAACCTACTTAATCAAATTAAGGGTTAATGATCAAATTAATCATTAATTATCATTAGATGCGTAAAGATAAAGGCAAAAATGAAGACCAAGGTAAATTTAAACACTTTAGTTATATATATGTCGGCCGCTGTGGTGTAGTGGTAAGTAGTGCGCGCTTCCACTCCGCAGGACCCGAGTTCAAACCCTGGTCAAAGCAACATCGCAAAAAATATAGAAAAAAGGTTTTTTCTTAACAGAGGTCGTCCGTCGGCAGGCAATGGCAAACCTCCGATCGTATTTCTGCCATGAAAAACAGCTTCTCATAAGAATACAATCGCCGTTCGTAGTCGGCGTAAAACTGTAGGTCCCTTCGTCTTGTGTGACAATATCAAGGCGCACGCCACAAGTCGGAGGAGAAGCTCGGCCAAACACTAACATATGTGTAAGCGCCAATCTATTATTATTATTATTAGTTATATATATAAGAGAAAAGGGTTGAAGAGGAATATGTAGATGAAGAAAATGATAAACATAAAAGTAAAAACAAAGATGAAGATGAGGATACCGATAAAAGTAAAGGCAAAGATGGGGGAAGAAAGATTAAAATAAAGGTAATTAAAGAGGAAAGGATATAGAGACACAGCGACTCAATCTGGGAACTATTTTGGGATTTTAGAAATTTTCAAGAATCTCGAGACTTATCGATAAAATAATCGATATTTATCGATTTTGTTATCGATATTTGTCGATTTTGTTATCGATATTTATCGATTATGTTATCGATATTTATCGATTTTTTTATTGATTTTGTTATCTGTATTTATAGATTTTGTTATCTATATTTATCGGTTTTGTTATCGATATTTATCGTTTTTTTATCGATATTTACCGATTTTGTTATCGATATTTTTATCGACTTTGTTATGGATATTTTTATCGATTTTGTTACTGATATTTTTATCGGTCTCGTTATCGACATGTATCAATTTTGTTATTCATATTTATCGATCTTGTTATTGATATTTATCGATTTTGTTATAGATATTTTTCGGTATATATCGATTTTGTTATCGATATTTATAGGTTTTGTTATCGATATTTATCGATTTTGTTATCGATATTTATCGATTTTGTTATCGATATTTATCGATTTTGTTATCGGTATTTATCGATTTTAATGTGGATATTTTTATCGATATTGTTATCGAGTTTCTAATAGATTTTGCTACCAAAAATATTATCGATTTTGCTATCGAAAGTTTTGGCTGCAATTTAGTTTGGCATCCCCGGAGTTCCGCATTAAGGTAGCTATGGAACGATAGAGGGAGTTCTCCTGATTGCAAATATATATACTTTTAGCCGCAGCAGGCTTCTAGTTTTTAAGTTATTTGTTGTTAAAGTTTGTAAATTGAACTAACCTCTCGGCGCTATTTCACACAATAAACACTTTATTTATGTGCACACTTCGGCAAAATAGTTGCATTAAAACCCCGGCCTGAGATTTCCACTTTAATATACAATTCTTAATTAATTAATTAAGTAAAACGCGTTTATAAATGTCTTCACAAACGTTTGCACATTTCACAAACAAGNAAAACTACTTATTGTTTCCAGCAAATCGGAGGATCTCCAAGGTTTTAACCGGAAGAAATTAATGCAAACCCGCGGGCGCCGGTTTTTTTTCCCAGCCCGGGGGCTCTTAAACTCCGAAGTTTTTATTAGAACTATAAACTATGCGAATTTTTTGCCATTTTTTGGTTTTTCGCAATTTATTCGAAACGTTGAGAGCGTAGAAGTCAAACGGATTTCAGATTCGGGTTCAAAGGGTCGAATTACATGTCAGTACGTGGGTGTGGTTAAAAGCACGCACTAAATTTGGATGTTTGCTATGTACATATATACCAGCTATCATTCTGATCTTTTTGTTCACCTGGAAATCCTATTTTAAGTATAAAAACCTGCAAATAAATTTATTTACTGCCGTCAAACGCCGTTTTCTTAAATGGTAGGAAAGAAGCCGTTTTGGTAGGTTTTTGAACCATCTCTTGATAGGAAAGAAAGTTTTTCAGTTTTAACCCTGATTACCACTCGTTCTAAAACGTCCGCTAAAGGCAACTGGCCTGGGCGAGTCGTTTTCTTATTACCTGAATGAGTCCTTTTGTTATCGCTTCAGACGATACTTGGAATATTTGTTTTTCTTTCTGATGCTTAATTTATTTTTTGGATACAAAATGGGAACTTAGAAACGGAATTAATTCCTTCTTTCGCTATGAAGCTTCCTATGTTTTCAATCCTGTCTTTGGTATAAATTAGATAATACTGTTTGGATAATATTTTTGACGCGAAATTGATAAGTTAGGGAATTTTTAATAACTTATTTATTCCAAATTTGACACGAAAGAAATGATGTTGCCGATTTTTCACCAAGGCAATAAATCGGTGAATCGCCAATTTGTTGCCATTGACGATTGTTGCCTATTTCTCATGTTTTAGATGGTGGGTACATACATAACTTTTCAAAATGTTACAACTACACAAATTGTTTTATTATTACAAGAACGTTGTGTATGCAATTTTTTTTTATAAGAACGGTTGCCTCATTATGCGAGTTTTTTTACATTACATGTTTCATTAAGCGGGTTTTCAGTATAAGCCCCAAACCGGGATTTTGAAAATGATTTCCCCGGATAAGGGTCTAAAGAAAATTTATTCAAGTTGAACATTTGAAAACAAAGTTACAGAACGGCTAGAGCTAGGGATCCAGACATCCTCGATGTTATTTGCTAACTTCCAAAAGGTCCTGGTTCGAATCTCGTCAGAGGCATCATGTAAAAAAGGTAATAAAAATGTTTGTTTTGTGTCTCCGAATTATGAAAAAGCCTCTGTGAAGTACAGAACAAAAGCGTGTACAAACGAAAATATATATCAACAATGACATTGTTAATATTGAACAAGTAAGAAAGTCTAAGTTTGGGCGGAGCCGAACATTAAATACCCGGCGCAAGTATTAAATATATGTTTTTCACCTCTCCGAAAGCAACCGCTACATGGAAAGCCAGGGTGTATCAATTTTGAGTATATTAGCGTCCTTAAGTTTCGAAATATTGAAGTTTCAAGCATTTCTGAAATTTACTGTTTCATGAAAAGCTGCCATAATTTTAGTCCGATTTCAATAATTTTCAAAGTTTTGCTTCTATGTGGCAAGCGCAATAACCACACCGAGTTTGGTACAAATTGGTAACACGGTAACTGTGCCAAGTTTGGAAGAAATTGATGGAGCGGTTACCAAGATATACACATGTAACCATAAGTGGGCGTGGCTACGCCCATTTTACAAAAATTTATAATATTCATATTTTCCGTCTAAAACTTATTGTAAATATCTATTTTGAGTGAATAATCTTCAGTGGTTACTAAAATATGGCAGTTTTCGTATTTCTTAAAATTACCGTTATATGGGAGGTAAGCGTGGTTGTTGTCCGATTTTACCCATTATTTTACCCAAATACCGTCCGTCCTACGCCAGAAAGAAGTGCACGTACCAAGTTTCGTTAAGATACCTCAATTTTTACTCGAGTTATCGTGCGCACAGACGGACAGACAGTCACCGCTTAATCGATTTCTCTTTTCATTCTGATCGTTTATGTATACATTTGTCTATATCTATCTCGATTCGTTTTGCGTGTTACAAATAACTGTTATGTGAACAAAGTTATAATACCCTTGTGCACAAGTGCGCTCGGATATAAAAAGATTTGATTAATTTCCTTTCCTTGGAGTAGTTTTGTGCTACTCTGATGCTGGAGTATATGGTCCTGCCTTAGGACATCGCAATGTTAATTGGACCATATATTTATATTGTGGTTAATTTTGGAGTACTCCTTGGCCCTTACGAAGTACTCCTTACATGCATGCATGGAGATGTCGCGATTTTTGCAGGGTTGTTAGCTGATAAGAAATACTTAAGGGGCTCACTACCATTTAAATAGATATCAACCTTAGCTCTCTGTCAGTCGGCGAGACGTATTGACACCCGAACCAGTAATTGTTTGTCCTTCAACAAATGTGGTTGACTGGCAACGGAGTGTGTTGTGGGCGTCGTAGCAGTGATGGAAAATGAGTGCGCATTGTGCCATTTTCGGACCTTTCGAAAGCGGCCGGCACCTTAAGCTCAATCGATTGAGTTTTGGCACTGTTTCATTCTGCATATCAGCCATTCTCTTTTAAGAGTCATTCTTTTTTAAGTCGGACGGATTTCATAAAAAAAATTATGTCATGTTTCCGATTCGCTTCAACTTTTTTGTATGGACTCTATACATGAAATAAGGTAACACGCGTTCGAGGAATTTTTGATTATTTTTTTCTTGGGAGATATGATCTGTCAAGGTTTGCATTTTTGCGTGATTCTGACTAATCATGTATTTCCTGAAATCGTTATATCTCGGGTTCTGCTCATCGTAGAGACTTCATCTTAACGTCGTTTTAAAGCTAAAGAAACGGGCTTATCATTTCTATATATAAGATGGTAAAGTTAATTCTAAAGCTAACTTAGCTATTAACAGTTGAACTTTTTGAAGTCGATTTGCATAGAGAAGACCAGTAAATTAGGGATTTAAAATTATACCATCGTAAACCATGTTTAATTCTATATAAAAAAACGTGGTTCAAAAAAATGGGCATTTTTCAAGAACTAGTGAGTGATACCAAATTTGGTGTCCGATATGAAAAAGAATGTCTCATATACGCTTAACATTTTTTTTAAACAAATTTGACGCAATTTCATCTGTAAGGCACTCAGCACATTACGCGCCTAATCATAGTATGCATGCCTAATCATAGTAGAATGCATGACGACTCGACTTCTGCACACTGGCGTGCCCTGCACAAGGGCCGGTTCACCGTCCGTGCCCGGCCAACTTTTTATTTGCTCTCAAAATATTTTTGCCGGAGAGGGTGCTGAAGTACGGTTCACCGTTCAGTTCGGCACATCTAATTTTATTGTGAAACAAACAGCTGATGATATTGTTGCCAACATACGATTTTGAGCGCAAAGAACACATGCAATTCGCTGCAAACGCATATAAAGGAGAACGCGGTAACCCGAATCATCAAGTCGTTCGGACAGAAAATCTAACTCAATTTGATTCGAACAAACACATTTTTGTCCCGCTCTCAGTGAGACAAAGTAGGAAAGGAACGTGTAAAATTACTAACAAAAATTGTCCGGACACGAACGGTGAATCCGCCTTAAGTCACCAGCTAATAAACACATTCTATACATAACGCATTTTCTGGTCGTTCTTTCTCAACTACACACTTCCGCAAATATTTCTGCAGCGAAATATTGCATAAACGCTTGTGGCTTAATACAATTTGCACAATTCGAATTTTAGCACGAAAACGTTAATTTTTAATTATTTTCTATTGAAATGCCAAATAATTTTTTTCTAACACAAAAATTTTAAATAAAAGACGACTTCAAAACGGCAAGCGCCTTACAATGGGCACGTTCAGAAGGCGCAACACCTCAGTAAGTGTTGCGATTGCACCTTCTGAATGCGTTGTTGTGTACTTCTGATCAACTGAATAGTTGCGTGTTAGATGATCGTAATATTTTTCTGATCAATTGAGACAACATATTGGTGGGTACCTTTGAGAGTTGAATGTGACAGCTAATGTATCAAGCCGTTCAGAAGACGCATAACGATCACTGATTTTTTTAGCAACGGTTTTATGATTAGGCGAAAACATGATTATGAATCGTAATTTACAGAGCTAAACTGAAATATGTACATGTGTTCGGCACAATAGCTTCATAGTTTAGTTTGCCGAGCCAATTACACTACTATGATTTGACCTAAAGCAAATATTGAATCTCATTTAATATGTACTTAGGATTTAAATATTCATATACCTATTTTAGATATTTTTTCCGGAACAGAAGCCAGAATATTTCTTACTAAAGACAATTTTACAGAAACTGAAATTAAAAGTTTTAAATTAAATGCTTTACAATATAATGTTAAGTTTTATCAAGATTTAAGAACGGGAACCTTGATAATGAAATTTTTTAAAGCCGTTCGGACTTTCGCGCCAAAGGCAATAAAGTCTAGTGATACACTGAGAAAAAATCAACCAAAAAGTCGTTAATATTACCTTATTCAAACTTTAAATGGAATCAAATGGATATTTTTTTAAACAAATATATATTAACAATGCCATGGTTGCTATTTTTTAACGATCCCCCATTTTTTATGTTTTTTTGTATAATTTGTATTTATTTATAAATCTTTCTTTCGAAACTAACAATAAGTTCTCAAATCTTGGTAGTTTACATTAAATTTAAATTTCTGCGGCAATGCTTAGAATTTTTTTTTACATATGTATATATTTATTGCAGTTGTTGCGGCTGTCGGAATGGACAACATTCCGAGCAGCTGGATCGCTGGATATCGTGCTGGGCAGGCGGTTTGAAAGGACGACTTCCAGAGCCGCACTGCCCTGGGCCGGTGGAAAGGACTAGTTTCCACGCCGCACTATGGGCAAAACACGAGTTTTTCTTTTCAAAACCGTAGATCTTCGGTTAGAAAGAAGATAATATAATGAATTTTTTTTTGTCGTGAACATAAATGATCATGTAATATACAACAATTATAGATTAATTACAACAACAATAACTTAACCCTCAAAATATCGTTCAAAATGTCACTTTTTTAATTTTGGATTTTGTCTCCCATTCCACTAGAAAATACTATATTTAATACACCATTAGCATTGTTTCTGAAAGATTTCTCCTTATATTATCTTAAGACTCGATTTTTGGGGCATTGGGCTGTACCCGAGTCGCCAGATTGGAAAAAAGAAAATATTCCTTTAAACTCTAATAACTCGTAAACTCTCAGCTTTCACAAAAAAATTATTATAACAAAAATGGTTATACTGCTCGAGATCTTTACGAAAGTGCAACATTTAACTTTCCGTTCTAAAGGAATTCTGACTGTAAAGTTTCTCCCTAGCAGAAAGCTTTCCAGAATTGCATGCGTATTTGCAGGGAATGAATCCTTTAATTTGTATACAAGGCCATCATGCCAGACTTTGTCTAAAGTTTGAGAGATGTCCAAAAATACATCGGTGCAGTATTGCTTCCTTCGAAGGCTTTTCTAATACAAGAAACAATTATGTCAACTTGTTCTACAGTGCCATGTTTTTCACGAAAACCAAGCTGATGTGGAGGTATTATTTGGTTACTTGTTAGTGAAGGTTGTATTATTTTCAATAGAAATTTTTCAAATATTTTGGAAAATACAAATATCAAGCTAATGGGCCGATATGAATTTACTACCGTCGGATCTTTGCCTGGCTTTGGCACCATAATTATTTCCATAAGGCTGGGAAGTGCCCCAACTTAAGCATGTTATTAAAAATACGCAACAAAAAACGTAAGGTAGTTAGTGAAAGCTCCTTTATCATTTCACCTGTAATCCTATCGTAACCAGGTGCTTTATTCCTCTGAATGTCAGGAACAATGGTGTTAATTAAATCTTTCTTTTTAAACCGAAGCGGATTTGTGGTAAGGCTACTGGAAGGTATTGAAATATTTGAAGGTCTAAAGACATGTGAAAGATGACAGGCGAAAGCGTTTGCTTTATCCTCATCATTACTCGCCCAGTTTCCGTTCTGAGTACGCAATGGCGCTTCTCGAAGAACAGGCCTCTTCGCATGCTTCAGTGTTCGCTAAAGGGAGTAGTCAGTATGTTCCAAAGCAGAGAAGGACTGACTCGCGTCCCACATGGTTCGCGTTGATCGCAGCGGCGCACTGTAGGCGGTATCTTTTTTCTCTGCAGTTTATTGACATTTCTCATCATACCAATCAAGGC
The DNA here is from genome assembly GCF_001687245.7 of Rhagoletis zephyria. Classification (NCBI taxonomy): domain Eukaryota; kingdom Metazoa; phylum Arthropoda; class Insecta; order Diptera; family Tephritidae; genus Rhagoletis; species Rhagoletis zephyria. The sequence continues at coordinate 22,586 of NW_016164417.1, read as the reverse complement.
GTATTTAATAAAGTAGTGTTAGCCGTAAATAAGTAAAAAATTGCACTAACAAATTATACGCACAATGACATTATGAATTACAACAAACACATCATTTCAACGTAATGTTCTCCACGGTGAAAAATTCGAATTCGCTGGTAACCCTATTGAATTCGCCATGATACCAATTATTCTTTGGGGTCGAAACAGCAGAGATGTTCAAAATTAATTTAAGGTTTTTGGACCCCAAAAAAAAAATTTAAAAGGGCTAAAAAAAGGGCTAAGGGCTAAAAACAAATTTCTGGGGCAATGTAAAATAATAAGAGCTAAACCTAGTCCCAAAAGCACCAAAATGGCAACACTGGTTCTAATTGCAAAATTTCAACGTTAAGTTTTCCTTTCATTGTTGGGTGCACACTTTTTTCTGCACAAAGAGCAGGTGCGTATCTTGGTAGCAACAAGATAGTGGTCCGAGTCGATGTTTAGCACTCGGAGTGTACGTACGTCTAAAACACTGGAAGCTTGCATTCCGTCTATCGAATCCTGGTCGATCTGCTTTGTCTTTTTCCGATCTGAAATGTAATTTGATGGATCTTTTAATGCTGGAACCTAGTACTACATAATACCATAATTTGGGCCCCGACGAAGTTGATCAGCCGCAGTCGCACCTTGACATTGAAACCGCAAGGCACGATTTTTACATCGTGTCGGGGGCAGCACTCATATGTACGCTGCAAGTGCTCAAAGAAGAAATCCTTGGACACCGCGTCTTTCTCTTCCATCGGGACATGGGCACCGATGAACGAGATGTTGAAGAATCTCGTTTTGATGCGGATTATAGCTAGACGTTCGTCCGCCAGTACTCTGCGACGGAGTCTCTCTCCCATCACAAATCCAGCACCGAATTTGTGCTTTTTACGTGGCAACTGTAGCAGACGTTGCAATGCTCCACGCTTACCTTCCGTTGCCACGTCCATTGCATTTCTTTGATGACGGTGATGGCAGGCTTTTTCTTCCCGAGGACATCAACCAGCCGGGCAGAGGCACCTTCTCTATTCCAGGTGCATAGCCTCAAATCATAGTCTATATAGTATATGTTTACCGTGGTCTCATCCAAGGCATGTTTTCCTTTTTCATTAGGCGGGGCTTTAACGTGACCGGACGCAAAATTTAGCTCGCTCCCAAACGTGTTTGAACGTGTTTGAGGAAAGGTGGATATCAATATCCGGGCGTTGTGAGCTGCGATTTGAGATAGGGCGTTTTTGAACCGGTGTTTGAATTTTTAACATCGTGGTTGTTTATGTAAGTTTAGTACAACATAATACCTAGAAGATAAGCAAACTATACATTGAATTATTATTTTTGGTGGCTAGGCGGTCGATACAATGCTTTGGTATGAATTTTTTTTTTGTGCTTAATTACTCAAGCTCGAGTGAATAAGTATGTGTAGGTATTTATGTATGTCAACAAAATTCCTTTTTTAGAGAACAGGCTGACTTCCAAAACATCAATTGCTTTGCATACGTACAAAGTATAATGTTTCATAACGCCGAACTACAAAATAATGGCAATGTATACCTCTCCAAAACGCATCCGAAAAGTTATCGAAACGCATCGCTAGAGCAATCAGCGCATTAGAAACATAGTTGATACTTCCTTTGTTATTGGTTACCATTGGTGTTTAAAAATGGAAAATTCAGAAATATTGTTCATTGCTATATTGAATATTTCGAAATATGCAATGTGTATGGTTCCAATGTGTCTCAACTCTGCATATACAATAGAGCGGGTCGAAAATCAAATTTTTTTAAAATCCCTTGGTAATAGTGAAAATATATTGTATCATGAAGTCAACAACAAGCCTGCAAAATATTAGTATTTTATTTTAATTGTGAGAGCCCGCACATCGACCGCCAAGAGACCCACAGCACACTAGTCGAATAAGACCAATTCTGGTTAAAAATTCTGGGTTCAGTAAAAAGGGTTGGTGCATATTATTAGATAATGAATCCGTTAACGCAAAAGATAAAGTCAAATATCATTTCTCGCAGCACTTTAGCTTATCGTTAATCTGAAACTTAACTATTTTCAAAGAAATTTTAATTGTTCTCTTGATAATTGCACTGGCCTATAGTCAAAAGATGTGATGAACAGCATTAATATTGCTGGCGTGCATTTAGATCGCTAGTTCCAAATATTCTAATCTTTTTTTAATATTAGCTATAATTTGCGAATTTTTGCAAATTTAGGAACAATTTCGGTAGCTCTAATAGAATAGCCATTATTTTCCATCATCGTGGAAAAATTTTGTTTATTCAAATGAGTATGGAAACACTGAACAGGCACAACTTCTGGAAACACTAATTAGTTTACTTATGTTTATGCATACAATTTAAAAATTGCAAATATAGCAAAATGACAAAAAAAATTGTTAAAATTTTTTTTATATTAAAATAACTGAACGATTTTCATCATATTGTTATCATAAATCAGTAACAGTAAGTCTCGCTTTCAATTTGTTAATTATTACGTACCGATCGAGTAACATTTACCAAAGTTATATCGAAAAACTTAAGTGGCTCTCCAGTTTTTTTTTTTTT
>NW_016164417.1:6633-18875 GCF_001687245.7 Rhagoletis zephyria | reverse complement strand
ATAAACGTCCGTAAACATTAAACCGTTTGAAATAAATCTCGTCTCACTTGTTTGTATTTTTCACTTGGTTGCTGAAGTAATGAAGAATTGAAAATTCATAAGGGAATATTATAGTTTTTGTAAGTTTTATCTTGATATCTTAAAAACGTGTTGACTTATTGAAAAATGATAAATGAACGTGAGGTACTAAATTTAATAGCCCTTAATTTAATATATCATCCTTTTTATAACAATAACTCATTCCATAGATATTACAAGCCAAAGTTTCATTTTCGAAATTCATACACTTTGATTTAATTGCGCGGGCTAAAGATAAGTTTTAAATTAATCTTTCTTGGCCAATAACAATTGGCTTAGGCCTAAAACATCATAATATTACTATTACAATGCGGTCAAATGACTTTTATTTTCCCCCATACAAAATCGACCCAGCCTAATATACAAACAGTTTGGATACCGCAGTATAACAGTATCCCAACATTGTATTGATACGTTTTGGAAGTCAGCCACATTCTGCTATTAATTTCATATTTATGCACAAACAAAAACCCTTTTTTAAGCAAATTTCCTGATTTTGCACTTGAGTTAGTTGCCGGTGAGAGCTCTTCTGTTGGGGCCCAGTCAGCATTACTTCCTTTGCTGATCGTTAAATTCGCCAATGGAAAAACCATATGCAAAAAATTTGTTTATATTGTTTCTGACAGTCATTTCAGCCAATTTGGCTAATCAATTTGTTTACCTCAACTTAAATTCCGGCAGTATTAATATACATACATATATCCTCCTTTGAATTCCTTAACGAAGGTGGCTATCTGTAATTGACTGAAAATTGCGCTTTCATTAGCGAACGGAACTAATTATTCATAATATTAATGTTTCAATTAACCACCCACATAAAATCAGAGACTTTGTCAGATGAAACGACCTATACTGTGGGATTTTTGTGTTAACTAAAACTCACCACCGCAGGAGTAGAGAGGTTTCTCTCTCTCTATCAACAGCAAATTGATATGTTGATATGTACGGTCTGTGGGCAAAAAAGAATCTTTTTACAAAGTGCTGCTTCGTCCTTTTAGACGATGCCTTAAAAGACGCTTAAGAGGTCGCTCATAAATTAAACGACTGCTATTTAATCTCCAATATTTCTCGCTAGATCCTGTCAGTTAGCGCCCGCTATTGTAAAGCGAATATCCATTATGTTCTCTTAGCCTCCATATCTTCCAGCTGAAGGACTATCTGTGGAAATTAAAAAAATTAATTTACAAATAATTTAGAGACCGCTGGACCTATCTTTGCTTAGCGCCTTATTGCAATAAAGCATAAGAATAAACATAAAAATGTGCTATAAAAAAAAAAAATAATAAAACAAGCAACAAAGTCTAACTTTGGGCGGAGCCGAACCTTAAATACCCTGCGCAAGTATTAAGTATATGTTTTTCACCTTTCCGAAAGCTACCGCTACATGGTAAGCCGGGGTGTATAAATTTTGAATAAATTAGCGTCCTTAAATTTCGAAATATTGAAGTTTCAAGCATTTCTGAAATTTACCGTTATATGAAAGGGACCGCAATTTTAGTCCAATTTCAATAATTTTCAATGTTTTGCTTTTATGTGGTAAGCACAATAACCATACCGAGTTTGGTACAAATTGGTAGAACGGTTACCGAGATACATATATGTGATCATAAGTGGGCGGTGCTACGCCCATTTTCCAAAATTTTATCATAAACGTATTTCTTGAGAAAGAAGTGTTGCAAGCATCAATTCTGAATAAACTATCTTTGATATTTACTGATTTATAGAAGATTTCGTATTTCTCTAAATTACGGTTATATGGGTTGTTGGCGTGGTTGTTGTCCGATTTTTTAATTTTTGGCCATTTGGTATGCTGTACCAAATCCAACAACTGTGCCAAGTGTGGAAGAAATTGGTGCAGCGGTTACCAAGATATACACATGTAACTATAAGTGGGCGTGACTACGCCCATTTTCCAAAAATTTATAATATTACTTTTGGTCTAAAACTTATTGTAAATATCAATTTTTAGTGAATAATCTTCAGTTACTAAAATATCGCAGTTCTCGTATTTCTGAAAATTAGCTTTATCTATTCTGAAAATTAGCGTTAGCTACCTCCCATAGGCGTGGTTATTATCCGATTTTGCCCATTTTCAATACCATACGTCCTACGCCCGAAACAAGTGCACGTACCAGGTTTCATTAAGATATGTCAATTTTTGCTCGAGTTATCGTGTACACAGACGGATGGACGGACAGACAGTCACCGCTTGATCGATTTCTCTTTTCATTCTGATCATTTATGTATACATTTGTCTATATCTATCTCGATTCGTTTTGCCTGTTACAAACAACCGTTATGTGAATAAAGTTATAATACCCTTGTGCACAAGTGCGCTCGGGTATAAAAACTCTTGTCACTATGAATTTAACCCGAGACCAAAAAGTGGTAATCGAAAACGCATCCATTCAGCTACAGTAGCTATTGACACAGAAAGGGAAAAATAAATTCTTGAATTTGTTTTAAACATTTTTATTTTATATATCGAAGTTTCTTAAAAAAATATAGTGATTTTCGAACTGTTGACGACATTACGATAGTCCACACGATAGTAAGGGTTAGTATTCTGTTCACAGCCGTGAAATTTTTCCAGTAACACATATTGTTTTCACATGAAATTTCGTCACAACAAAAAGTAAGTAAAAACAAAATAATAAAACAATTTTAAAATTAAAATGATTTGTGTACATCAGGGACGTCTCTTGTAGAAAATTTTGGAGGCTGTTTTAATATATCTTATTTTATTACATTTCTTATGTTTTCTACATCACAGCGAACGGCAGTGCGCGCGAGTGACGAAAGCAGCCACAGTAGCATGCTGAAATGACTCGCTTATATATACACGAGTTTTGGAAGTTTTTATCCAGACGTCCAATCGACATGTTTGATATATCGTTGGAAAGGTCTTGCAGAGTGTGTCCGGAAAATATATTCAAGCTTCATAAACGAATAGCCGGATTCTTAAAAATGAGGCTAAAGTGTTGCGAAACAAAAAACGTTTTTTTGCTTTTGGCGGTTTAAGGGGGCATGTGGATACACCCAACATATTTCGTGTTATTCTATAGACCAATACCTTTCAAACAATACCTTATATATTAAGTTCCGGCTACTAGTTGGAAAGATATAGAGGTAAATGTGTTTTGGTTCGTGTCTTCACTAGGAGATGCTTTGGTATGTATGTGGCGTCTGTACGTACCATCATTTAATTTTTTTCAAACTTTCAGGAATTAAAGTACAAAAAAAACTAAGAAGGTTTTGTTCCAGGATGTTTTGATTCGTATGCCTTTGTGGGCGTGGCTGCTGTCTGAAATTCGAAAAAAAGCCAATTTTTTAAACTACCACTGAGGCCGCACTACTCAGTCCATGTCATTGATGTGGATATCAGTAGAAGGGTCTTCAAACAGGCTATCTAACTCAGTCTTTTGTGTTTATAAATATAAATATGTCATAACGTTATCGCCCGATAACTAAAAATCGGGCTGCTGAAAATATACCATTAGGGCATTTTCTCAAAAACCGGTCAGTCGATTTTATTCTAGGTTTTTACAAATCTAGCCCAAAACCTAAGCTTTCATCTGGTATACAGCTTATATCTGGGAAAACTCTTGTTGTGGAGATTTTGCGATTCAAATTGAAAAAATGTCGCTCCAAAAAGGGTCAAATGGTTAAAAATTAACATATCCGTCTAACTTGGTTACTTTAAGATATAAAAATAACTTACCCAGTTCCCCAAAAAAATTGCCCATTCCCCGATTGCTACTTAAACCGAATTTCCCTAAAAATCGGGAAATTTTCCGCGAGTTGACAAGTTGAATGATGCAGCTGTGCTAATCACTTCCTAAATGTCTTGGAAACCACAATTTGTGTGTATTTTAGAGCACTTAACCTACCTGGGAAGACGCGTACAATATTACCTATAGTTGTACATAAATATGTATGTATGAATGCATTTAGTTCACCCAATGTGCCGCTACTACTTACATACATATGTATAAATTGCCACTGAGCAAAACTACTTGAGAAAAAAGCATTAGTTTAATAGCACGAGTGCAACATCGTACACGTAATAGAAGTAAAACTTCTTAAAAAGAGCACATGTGTGCGCCCCACACCCGGTAGAAATCTTAACAAAAATAAACTACGAGACTATCATACGAATATAGTTGTTTATTGTATCCATAGTTGGTACCAAGTTGATAAGTTTTTATCATTTCTTATATTTTTAATTTTTAATTTTTTCGAATACAAAAAAAATCGAAAAATTATGTGCTTCAATGGACACATCGATTTGAATATATAATTTAGATTTAGATAATATTTTTAGCAATTTATTTGAGAAAAATAAAACATTTAGATTATTGTTTGTATTTTGGTCGATTTTAAATTTGCTACCCCAAAATAATTGATATCAAATAAAACACCTCTTTGAGGTAAAAGTTTCGAGTGACGAAAGCTGAACTAGAAACACAAAATATATGATATCAATTTCGTGACGAAAATTATACGCATTTTTTGACTGCCTTTGAAACGTACGGAAAATCTTTTATTCGGAACGTTGCATTTTCTGCTAGAAACACAAAATAAAAAACAGAACTTATGCAACGATTCGTATGAATAAAAAAAGATTTTCCGTACGTTTCAAAGGCAGTCAAAAAATGCGTATAATTTTCGTCACGAAATTGATATCATAAATTTTGTGTTTCTAGTTCAGCTTTCGTCCCTCGAAACTTTTACCTCAAAGAGGTGTTTTATTTGATTATATGATCTTGAAAGAATGGATTCAAATATTTTGCTTGTCAATTACCATATTTGACTTCACTGTTAAAAAATGGAACTAAACAATTCTCCAGGGTGCTAGCGCATGTAATTTATTTCAATAAGAAAATTGCCCTGCAAAAATCGTTGGACTATGTAGTCTATTTGTGGTATATTGGAGTACTTACAAAAGTGTTCCTCTGTCATGCTGTAGCGGCCCAACTCGTGTCTCTGCGCCAGCTTATTGTTTGTTACCCGATCACTGCTCGTGTTTTAACGAAATGTGATTGAAGTTGAGCATTTGAACGCACATTTGCATGTCTGGCTGTAGCTAAACGTGTTCGCTGTTAGTTGTTAGCTCCCAGCATGTTCAGGTTTGAATGCCGTCAGAGGCAACATGTAATTTTTAATTTTTGGTTTTGGTTTTTATTAATTTCGAAAAAGAATCTGAGAAGTGAAGAAAAAAAGCGTGTACAAACGAAAAAAATATAACAACAATGCCATTGTTAATATGTTGGAGTAGTTTTATGCTACTCTGATGTAATGCAGGGATGGAGTATATGGTCCTGCCCTAGGACATCGCAATGGTAATTGGACCATATTTTTTATATGAATTGTGGTTATTTTTGGAGTACTCCTTGGTCCTTAGGGACTACTCTTTACACGCATGCATGGAGTAGTCGCGATTTTTGCAGGGTGTTTGCAACATCAATACAGTTCCACACAGAGCAAATGCTAGCTAATATAATAGAATATGGTTTTTACTGAATAAGAAAATTTATATGATAACAACAAGGAATCACCTCTTCCTTCGTCCACGAATAATTCAATATGATGGTATTTACATTTTTTTAGAAGTCATACTTTTTCCTACGGTTTACTTAGTTCAAAAATTTCCTTAGCGTTTTAGCAAAAAAGGGGATTTAATACTAAAACAGAAGCTAGAAATTAAACAAGCTAGGCACACACGTCAAACATACTTTTTCGATCTCTACACAATATGTTAGTGTTTGGCCCAGCGTGTCCTCCGATTCGTGGCATGCAACCTGATGTTGTCACACAAAGGAGAGTGACCTACAGTTTTACGCCGACTCCCAATGGCGATCATATTTTTATGAGAAGCTGTTTTTCATAGCAGAAATAACGGTCGGAGGTTTTGCTATTGCCTGCCGAGGGGCGACCGCTATTAGAAAAAAAATGTTGTTTATTTTATTTTTTGATGTTGGTCGGAAACTGGGCTTTAACCCAGGCCCTGCGGAATGGTAACGCGCACTGCTAACCACTACACCACCTGATTGTTAGTTTTTGACAAGTTTTAAATCTTCTCTACTCTTTTATAATCATATTTGTTGCGTATACCAATATGTACAAATATTACTTGTCTTACTAAAATATTTATCAAACTATTAAAAACGAGCCATTCTCCTGCAGTCAGATGAATCTTTATGGAAATTGCCTTTTTTAACTCCCTTTTATTAGCTCGGGATGCAACTATGTAATATTGATACGCCTAAAAGATGCAGCGATTTCTATTCTGAAGTTACATACCTGCTGACAGTACGAATGGAAATTATAATAGCGAGGTTTTAGTTTTTTAAACTATAATTTTATTTCTGCTAAAGAGATAGAGTATATTCAATTAAGAATGTCCACTAATCAGCCCTCCCTGATTCCATATGTATATGTAAACACATTTGATGTTGCCTTTTTTTTTGCCTTTTTTAAGATATTTGCATTTTTTGCCTATTGTACTTTTAAAAAAGTGATTATAGCGAGGAAAAAGCCCTTATTCCTGATAATACACAAGTAATTTTCAAGCAAAAAACAAAACTAACTTTAATTCTCATATACAAATTTTAGATTATCGTTAATTTCTTCATGATCCGATGATCGGATTTAAACCAAATTAATATGGGACCATCTATGAGGTAACACCTTTCCTTTATAGAAATCGGTTAACGTGGTCTAAAGTTATGCGGTAATATACATAAAAAAATTTATTCCGACGAACTCATAACCTTCTCCTTTTTGTGAAGTCGGTTAAAAAGTTTCAAACGTTCCCTATTTAAATTGGGCGCCACTTGTATCGGCCCACGTCGAGCGCTCGTTTTGTACGTTCAAGACTGTGTTAAAGCCTGTTTTGTTAAAAAAAAAAATCAAGTTGATAATGAAGAAAATCGATGGATAAATAAAGAAGTAATAAGTGGTCATATGAAAATGCGCAAAGATTTTTTTTATGAAAAATGAGCAGGAAAGAATGTTACTCATACACTTGAAAATATCTCGAAAACTTATCCATAGAATAAAAAATTAACTCAATCTTCGGAATCAGCGAGCAATTCTATATAGGAGTTGAATAGTGGCGTCCGTTGAAAATTTTTCCTGTAAACCAGTGTTATTTTTCCGTTTTTGCCTTTTTTAGTGCCTTTTTTGCTATTTTTAGTGCCTTTTCTGCCTATTTCGCTGTTTTATTTTGCCTTTTTTTTAGGATTTTAGGTCCTAAAAATCCGTTCCCTGATAATAAGTAATCATACCCAATTTTTTTGTACGTGAAATAAAGTTTTACGATCGCTTCGGGTAACCCCTTAACGCCTCCCCCGTTCGCAGCTACAGAATTCTATAAACTGTCAGTTTTCACACAACTTAAAATGTGCATGTGTACTATCTTTAATTGTCATGAAAATGGTGTTGCTAGCTCTATGTTGCCAACATGTTGCAAGCTTTTTCACAGCGTGAACAGAATATTACTTTGCTGAGGAAATCTTGTGGAATTTCACACTTATATCACAGAAAAAAATTTCATATGGAATTTTACAGCTTTTTCGCGTGAAACAGAAACAGAATACTATGCTTAAGCAACAAAAATACATTATTCAGTATTTTGACGACATCGTTTTGCCAATATCGTTTGAACGGCTATCAAAGTGTCAAAGTTACGTGAGGCACATTTTTTCGGAAAATTGGCACAGTTTGAAATTTTGACTTTCCATCACTGCGTCGTAGCTATTGGCGAAAATTCACCAACTCAACTGAATACTGAAAATTAATCAAGAAAAGTGCACACATATTGACTTTACACAAACATACATTAAATGTACGCACACACTCCATAGTGGGTTTACAAGTTTACAATAAAATGTTCCAAATACGTGTATTGTACATATGTTGTATACATACGTATATACATACATATGTATATGTGGCAACGCTATGCTGCGTTACGATGAACTACATTGTGGGGAAAATCTCTAGTTTTGAACTGGTGCTTTTCTAGTACATTTCTTTTGAATGCAAACAACTGGCGAATTTAACACAGCGATGTCTTAGGAATTGGAAATTGTCCCCCGATTTTCTATAGTTCAGAACCAGTTGTAAATGAAAAAAGTAACAAGATGTTTTCTTTTTGGATTACCATGGTAGCAATTTTTAATTACTTGCAAAGAAATGTATTTTCAGTCTGAAATCAAATTTTTTTTAATGAATGTAAATTAAATTGTGCATTTGAAAACACGCTTACATACCTTTGGCTGTAGCTGAATTTGCAGAGGTGCTGACTGTTATTGGTTAAATTCCAGAAGGTCCCAAAATGTTAAGATGTTAACACAAATTTCAGTTTTGTATTAACAAACTATGAAAAAGCATCTGCTACGTGCAGACTGAAAGCGTATTTGAACGAAAAACCTGCCAAGCAAAAATCTATTTAAAGTAAAGAAGCCCCCGCTGCATCCCTTTTTCGGTAGTTTCGAACTAGTTCAAAATTCGCCACATGAGATCTAGTTCGTTCTGCATCCCTTTTTCTGTAGTTTTGAACCAGTTCTAAATTCGTCAGTTTAGATATAGATTTCTAAAATTGTTTTTTAAAAGTACCATATATCGCTGCTTTTGAACTGGTGGGGATTTAGTTACTATCGGACTGGTTCGTTTTTGGCGATAAAGATCTAGTAGGAACTACAAATTTGGTTCACCAGTTCGGAGTTTCCCTACACTTACTACTTACGCACTTAATCAACAACCCTTTTTATACTCGAGCGCACTTGTGCACAAGGGTAACTTTGTTCACATAAAGGATATTTGTAGCAGGCAAAACGAATCGAGATATATATAGACAAATGTATACATGAAGGATCAAAATGAAATCGATTAAGCGGTGACTGTCTGTCTGTCCGTCTGTCCGTGAATTTTAATTGTCTATATCGTTGTAGCTCATCGTTAAATCGTCTGCGGTACTCGCTATCGCCAACGCGTAAAGGTCCGTAAATCATTCGCAGAATCTTTCTCTCGATACTCCAAGAGCCGCTTCTTCGGATGTTTTCATTGTCCATGCCTCCGCGCCATACACCACCACAGGCATGACGAGTGACTTTTAGAGTGTGATCTTTGTATGATGAGCGAGGACTTCACGATTGAGAGAATACAAAGGTTGCGCTGATCTCGGACCGCTATTCCTCTCTTAACGAATTTGACAGAATCGTTGTTTACATGACGTCACACTTGTGCAACTTGTTTACGTTTTCCTTGCAACATTTTTTCTTCTTCTTCCATTCTTGCTCACGTTTTGGCATTTCTCTCTCGCAATTGCACCAGTGTGACGTCACACAAAAGTTATTCTCAAAAATCCTCTCTGATCGGCGCAATCTTGTATTCTATCATTCTTGCGAAGACTTTACTTCTCAATTGCCTACTCAGCTCAAATTAGCACTTGTTGGCAATAATGATTCTCCGTTGGATTTTAAGACTGACATTATTATTGGTGTTAATGCTGGTTCCCCAAAAAAACGAAGTCGTCTACATTTTCAAAGTGGTAACTCTCAACAGTGACGTATGTTCCAAGACGCGTACGCTCTGACTGTTTGTGTGATGATAGGAGATACTTCTTTTTGTACTCGTTCACCGACAGACCCATTCGCTTTGCTTCTCTATCCAACTCCGAGAAGGCAGAGCAGACTTAGCCCTTGTTTTGACCGATAATGTCGATGTCGTCGGCATACGCCAGCAATTGTACGCTCTGGTAAAGTATTGCACCTGAGCGGTTCAGTTCTGCTGCTCTCATTACCTTCTCCAATATCAGATTAAAGAAATCACACGTAAGGGAGTCACCTTGTCTGAAACCTCGTTTGGTATGAAACGGCTCGGAGAGGTCCTTCCCTATTCTGACGGATCTGGTGGTATTGCTCAGCGTCATTTTACACATCCGTATTAGTTTCCCGGGGATACCAAATTCAGACATCGCGGCATAAAGACAACTTCTGTTCGTGCTGCCGAAAGCGGCTTTGAAATCGACAAACGGATGTTGTGTGTTGATCCTATTCTCGCGAGTTTTTTCCAAGATTTGGCGTATTGTGAATGCCTGATCAATAGTCCATTTGCCAGCCCTAAAACCACAATGATAAGGTCCAATCAGTTCGTTGATGGTGGGCTTCAGTCTGTCGTACAATACACTCGATAAGGGCTTATAACCTATGCTTAGAAGGCTGATTCCGCGATAGATCGCGAGGCGCGTTTGTCGGGACCGCCTTTCTTGTAGATTGGGCAGAGCACACTTAAATTCCAGTCGTCGGGCACGCGTTCATCTGACCATGTTCTGCATAAGAGCTGATGCATGCACCTCATCAGCTCCTCGCTGTCGTACTTGAATAGCTCGGACGGCAGGCCGTCAGCTCCAGCAGCTTTTTGGTTTTTCAGCCGCGTAATCGCTGTTAGTACCTCGTCATAGGCAGCCGGTGGGACATCGACTCCATCATCATCGACTGGGGGCTCAGGTTCTTCTTCTCCACTACTTTCAGTGCTGCTGCCATTTAATAAGTGCTCCCTCCATAATTTAAGTACGTTCTGAACATCAGTGTCTAGGTCGCCATGGTTGTTCTTACAGGAGTTCGCCCTGGTCGTGAGACCTTCCGTAAGTCGCCGAACTCTCTGATACAATTTTCGGCCATCTTTCCTGTCGGCCAGCATCTCAAGCTCTTCGCACTCACGTGTTTCGGCCTCTCTCTTCTTATTGCGGGAAATACATTTCGCTTCCTTCTTCAGTTCCCTATAACGGTCCGACTTGGAACGCGTTGCGCCCGATCGCAGCGTGGCCCTAGACAATTACCTTTGCAAAAAAGGACTTGGTCATAGCGAAATGTGAATACCATACTGAGGGTCGTTTTCTCACATAACCTTTAGATTACCGGCCAGTTTATCGCCTTGATATAAGAGTTTTCGTTTTCTCATCAGCGCATTAATTTCTTGAATCGATAAGTTGTTGCTCACCTGATGTAGCCTTCAAATATTTAGCCCCAACTTTAAATTTTGGTTTGGTTCGTGAGTCAGATATAATAGATATTTAAACCAAGGTTTTGGTTTTTGTTAACAGTGGCTCTTGCTCTATATTTGCTTATGTTGCATTGCCAACCTTTGAAATTTTATGATGAATGTAGTGAAGTTTCACTTTCGCGTTGCCGTTATTTCGGAATAACAAATTTATCTTTACCGCTAAGATAAGAAAACGAAAATACTTTAAAGTGAGGAACAATTTATCTGCTCTATTGGTAACGGCAACTTTACTGCTTACATTAGAAAACGGCCCTGAATATAATATTTTTTCATAACGCCCACTTTTAAGCAGCGCATGATTTTTTCTCGAAAGGCCATATTTGATTAAAAATAATTCAATAAAATTGTATTGTGATTTCCAATATATAAAAGTTTTTTTACACAATCAATACACTAGGCAGGTCCATCGAGAGGGAAGGGGAAAAGAGGTTAAGTCCCCAGGGCCCTTCTAAAGCGGCCCGAAATATCTGACCCATAACTTGTTATTATTATTTTTTACAATGTAATTGCTCCCTCGTTATAGGCTTTTGTAATAAATATATTCCGATTCGTGCTGATTGCTTTTGACTCTATAAATTGAAGAAAATGATCATATGGCCCAAAACGCCTACTGTTAAAATACGTTTTGGCTCAGAGTGCTTTTCAAATACCGCTGAAACTTGCTAGAATACAACTTTCGGGTAGTTTTTCTTCTTGTGTCTGAAAGCATAAGTATGTGGCAATATTTAGTATATACCTAATATATATTGTACCTCCTGTTGTTTAGGAGTTATAAATGTTCCAACAGCGTACTGTTACATTACAATTTTTGGAAGTACTTTTTAAAGCTCCTTTATACAGGGTGTCCCAGAAGTAACCTGCCAAACTTTAGGGGAAGGTAGGTGGGGGGTGAACTCTCTGATAAACAAAAAATTTTCAGGTAAAAGTGTTACCGTTTTTGAAATATTTAAATTTTTTTGAATTTAAAAAAAAATCGTGCCTTTTCATGTATTTTCTTTAACTGCATCTACAAACCAGGCTATACTTAGTAAATTTTTTATGTAAAATACTTCCAGATAGTTGCTTCTCCATACTCAAATGCAATGTAGTTAAAA
>NW_016164417.1:6183-6619 GCF_001687245.7 Rhagoletis zephyria | reverse complement strand
AAGTCGATGTTCAAACGCAATGTAGTTAAAACACAACTTCAACATCTACCGTTGCAGGACGTCCTGTTTCGCCGCCACGCCTTCCAGGTATGCGACCTTAAAAAAGTGAAAAATTATAGTTAACAAGCAAGCAAACAAGAAAGGTGTAAAAATCACTTACCTTCATATATTTCTCTATGGGTCCGGGCGAATACTTCTCGACCCGGATGTCGACGATTGGGGTATCGCTCTGCATAGAGTCTTTGAGCAGCTCTGGCATTACAGCAAGCTTCACCGTAAATTAGGTGAATATCCGCATATTCATGCGACGTATACTGCGTGTTCTACAAATTAGGTGAATATCCGC
Source organism: Rhagoletis zephyria (assembly GCF_001687245.7). NCBI lineage: Eukaryota > Metazoa > Arthropoda > Insecta > Diptera > Tephritidae > Rhagoletis > Rhagoletis zephyria. Next base: position 6,273 of record NW_016164417.1, on the reverse strand, counting down.
AATGTTCGAAGGGTCCAATTTCACAAAATCCACTTTCACTAATTCCGGTAGGTAACATAAAATAATGTCAGGAGCAGGTAATAATGTACC
>NW_016164417.1:5466-6032 GCF_001687245.7 Rhagoletis zephyria | reverse complement strand
TTTTGACTACATTGCATTTGAGTATGGAGAAGCAACTATCTGGAAGTATTTTACATAAAAAATTTACTAAGTAAAGCCTGGTTTGTAGATGCAGTTAAATAAAATACATTAAAAGGCACGATTTTTTTTTTATTCAAAAAGATGTAAATATTTCAAAAACGGTAACACTTTTACCTGAAAATTTTTTGTTTATCAGAGAGCTCACCCCCCACCTACCTTCCCCTAAAGTTTGGCAGGTTACTTCTGGGACACCCTGTATAAAGATGAGTTTGTATAAGGGGGCGTGGCACATCTCAGGTGTGGAATCTTTTATCAGCTATAACAGCAGGTAGTGATCTCATTGAATTGCATTTTGAATATTTGTTATAATTGATCAAAGTGAAATTCAAATAAATTATATATGAATGAAGTTCACCGGGTAATCTTCTAAGTTAATATACGGATTAATATTTACTAAAGTGTTACGAGCGTTATTTTTTTAATACAATAAAAAAATAACTATAATTTAAAGGAGTGACACACAATGGCTAGAGTCGTCGCATGTATGTATTCTTTCATATACATAT
>NW_016164417.1:0-5155 GCF_001687245.7 Rhagoletis zephyria | reverse complement strand
TAATAAAAGTAATTTTGAGCTCAATATTTGCAAAAAATAGTCGGGCTGTTACGTTACAGAAAAAGAATGTTACGTTACCTGTGCGATATACGTGTAGATTAGAATTAGGTTCTTAACCCTTTGGAGGGCGCGCTTTGAAAGTTTCACGAGAGGGCGCGCCGCGGCAATTTAGCCGCAAGGTGTACCTCAAAGGATGACTGCATTTTTTTTTTATTTATAACATAAAACATCTGAATAATTTGTGTTTATACTGAAACATATTATAAGCATTTATTTTTTAAATTTTCATGCGTCATCATCAACAGTGGTGCTGTCACATTCTACACATTATGAAATATGCTTGGAATGTTTTCTGCAAACATTTTTGTTACAATTAAGTAATACAAAAAATTTTTGTCTTATTATTCTTGGTACATATTCCTGGTTTCAATTTCTGTTGCGTAGCTGGTTCGCTTCTATATAAGTTTAAAAGCATCTATTTTTTTGTTATTGTTGTTTCCGAGAGAACGAAAAATGACACTGAAGATGGCACAATGCCGAAACCGGTTTGTCTCCAAACCAAATTTGACAAGGGATGATGGAAATTCATTCTAAAATACATCATTTAAAAACATCCTTTTTTCTCTAAAACCTAAGAAAATCAATATCATAATAATTGCAGTGTGTACGCTAATTATACATAATTTTTAAATTACACAAGAAAAAATACTTAAAAAATAACNATTCTAAAATACATCATTTAAAAACATCCTTTTTTCTCTAAAACCTAAGAAAATCAATATCATAATAATTGCAGTGTGTACGCTAATTATACATAATTTTTAAATTACACAAGAAAAAATACTTAAAAAATAACAATTTTGATTTCACTTTTCCAACTATCTTAAAAAAAATTTTGCGAGTTACATTCAAATTTTTTTGGTATACGGAAGGGCACTACGCACAGTGCTGTATAAGCGGGCAAAAATCAAAATAATTGTTATCACGTATGTCAACGTGTTTGGTATCGTTGGAAAGGAAATTTATCCTAGATTAAGGATCTGGACTTAGTTTTTGTTTTTATCTCATAAGGTTCTCACAAAAACCTCTTAAAGTTGTGTGTTTTTTATATATTTTTTCTTTTATGAAAATGCCTTTAGCTGGAGTCTTTAAAAAAAAAAATTGCTAAAAATACAATTTATCATACTTTATCTTAAGACACAATTTTTTCTAATTAGAAAATCTGTAAGGAAACCACTCTATAGAGCTTTTTAAACAATATTGAGTCTCCTGGCTGGAATGGCCTATTTGCTACACCCTAAAATTTGTTGCAGAAAATTTAAAAAATTCCTAAGTTTACAAAGGGATAAAAAAAAAATATGTAAAAGTATGTTTTTTTTTATTCTTTTATTTGAAAGAAGGGGCATTTTTCTTTGAAAAAAAAAAAAGTCTGCAGACTCATTGCGCTTTTCGAAGAAAATCGTTTTTTTTTAAGGTTATAAAATAAACTTTTGCAAAAAAAAAATTTCACAGATTACAGAAAACATTCTTTAAAAATAGTAAAGTTTATTACTGTAGACACACGCGGTAGTGTTCTGTGCTGTGTAGTGAAGCGTAAAATAGTGAAAAAACTAATATTAATATGAATTCAATTATAAAAAACTCAATTTTAGCTGAATTTCTACTCGTCCATCAGATAGAGTGTCTGCATTATCTGCATTTTTTGAAGACAAATTAATACACGCTAAATGCGGCAAAGCACTTTTGAATCAAAAAATACAACTTTTTAATAGTAATAAGTACCCTTCAGTCAACTCAGTTAGTTTTATACTAATCAAATACTAGTCAGCCACACGGCCTCAACTAGTTCGAGTTCTGTAATTTTCCCATATAAGCAACTGGTATTTTTAACACGGCGATGTCCTACGAGATGGCAATTGTCCTCTTCTGCATCAGCACTATACCAGTTGGCATACTAGTCAGCCTCTGCATCAGCAATATATCAGTTGACATACTAGTCAATATATACATCAATATCATACCATTTAAGATACTAGTTCGTATATACGTCATGATCGTACCTGTTGGCATACTAGTCATTATATACATCAGAATCATAGCAGTTGACCTACTACTCAGTCTATGCGCCAGAACATACTAGTCAGTATGCACGTCAAGATCCTACCACTTGTCATACTAGTCCACGAATTTGACATTCATTCCAGTTGGTATTCTATGGGATGGGATTTTTCTGATTAGTATGATTTCTAGTATAGATTACACTTTTTCTGACTAGTATGATTTCAACCCGAAATTCATGAATGAATTCATGTATGAATACACCACAAAATTCATGTATGAATACACCACAATTCATGTATGAATACACCACAAAATATATAGTCAATGAACTAGTGTGTTTGCTGAGTAGTTTGGAATTTGACTGCATGATGACTTAAATTTTTCAATAAACGGCGTTAGATAAAACAAATAATTTTTGATTCAGTATTTTGCAACAACTCTTGTTCGTGCGAAGTAACTAATAAAAAGGAAAACAAAATTATATTTGTCTTTTGAGTATTTAATGTCGTCTTGAATGAATCAAATTTTTTAAGCGTGTGACATTTTGTAGTCAAAAAGGACCAAAATGAAAGTAGCTGCCATTCCTAGAGGGTTTGCGTAAGAGAGATATAGGGAATCTTATTTGCCATGAATTAAGCCATAGAATGAAGCCTTGAAGTCTTTAATATTATTAGGAAACCGCCCTGTATAAATAATAAAATAACTACTCAGTATTGGAACTACTTCTGAATATCAAATTTTGCAGTTTCAATCTCAGTTTCCATGAAAAATGTAAGAGCTAGGTAAAAAAAAAATTGATTTTTGAAATCTCCGTACTCTAATCCACCAAGAAACTCAAATCCGTCCATTATTCTTTTTTTGCCCACTTTTTATATGGAGACACAGCACTGTGCGACGCGGCAATTCAGCCGCCTATATGAGACACCAACTTTCAAATACAAATATCAACTGAACGATATAACGCAGCAAGTAACAGCTTACTGTGAAACATGCTTCATCTCAAAACTTAAAAATTCACTAAGTGGCAGTGGCCAGCTACTACAATTAGTATTTGAAAACCACAAATTACAATTTTTGCGGCGCGCCCTCCGATGGGTTAAATGGCGTGTAGTCTGTGTTATGCAATAAATAGCATGAATTCAGTAGACTTACGATTTGACATGTGATTCAAAGAAATTAAGAACATGATAATTATGAATACTAATTTGAAAGTTTATGTTACTGTGCAGCTGTAGGTAGTTTCAGAAGTAACCCTGTGGGGAAATCTCTAGTTCCCCTGTGGGGAAAATCTCTAGTTCTGAACTGGGGCCCTTCTAGTACATTTAGACCCAGTACTGGTTCGCGATAAATCTCTTTTGCATGCAAGCAACTGGCGAATTTAACATGGCGATGTCCTAGGAAGTGTCAATTGCCCCCCGCTGCATCCCTTTTTCGATAGTTCCGAACTAGTCCTAAATTCTATAGTTCCGAACCAGTTCTAAAATCGACAGACGAAAGAAAAAAGTATTATGATTTTTCAACCTTTCAGTTCTGTCGTGTGCGATTTTACATTATTTTCAAAGAAACGTTTTTTTCAATTTGAAATTAAATTTGTTTGAATGATTGTAAGAAATGTACGTTTACATACCTTGCTGTAGCTGACTTTGCAGAGGTGATCGCTGTTATTGGTTAGATTCCAGACGGCCCCAAGATGTTAATATGTTAACACAAAGCTTTGTTTTGTATTACCAAGCTATGAAATAGCATCTGCGAAGCACAGAATAGAAGCGTATTTGAACGAAAAAGCCGACGAACACATACATATCTATGTAAAGAAAATAAGCCCCCCGCTGCATCTCTTATTCGATAGTTCCGAAATAGTTCTAAATTCGACAAATAGGATCTAGTTCGTTCTGCATCCCTTTTTCTATAGTTCCGAACCAATTCTAAACTCGTCACTTTAGATATAGATTTGTAGTGAAAAAAACTGAACAAATTAGTTTCTTAATAGTACCACTTTTCGCCGCTTTGGACTTGTGGGGATCTAGTTCCTATCGGACTAGTTCCTTTTTAGCGATAAAGACCTAGTACGGAACTAGAAATTTGATTCACTAGTCCGCGGTTTCCCTGCAGGGAANGGGAATTTTCTGCTTAAAACTCGAGCTCGAGCTTACAACTGCTCCATGATATTGAGGTTTTTCGCGGTTAAGTACACGAAAAACGGCTTTAAAGGCCACTTTTGCTTGCTCTATGCCACTTAGTACTATTCTTTCCCTGCAAAATGCGCCTTCGAGTGGTGCTTTACGATTTTTCCTTCAGAAATTATGGCCATTGGAAGATGACTAATGAGTTGGAAACCATATGCTTGGTTTTGCGATGTTAGATACGAGGACACGGCAGTTTAAGTGGCCGTAACTCTTTGAGGGAAAATCGTATAGCACCACTGAAGAGTGCAATTTGAAGGATAATAATAGTACTAGAAAAATACTTGAAATAATTCTAATAGATTTTTACTATTAAATCAGAAAATCTTCTTCTTCTTTTAGCTTTTTATTTTGCTTCTTTTGGCCTCGTTCCGTTTTGAAATAATATAAGTTATTTTGCTGATTGCAGATTTTTCCATTTTCAGCCTAGTGGACTCCGCGCCAAAAAACTTTTTGATATTTTGGAAATTACCTTAAAGAGTTATGCCGACTTTATTTTCATTAAGAAAGTTAGCCACTGATTATTCTGTCGAACACTTTTTTATACCCGAGCGCACTTGTGCACAAGTGTATTATAACTTTGTTCACATAACGGTTGTTTGTAACAGGCAAAACGAATCGATATAGATATAGACAAATGTATACATAAATGATCAGAATGAAAAGAGAAATCGATTAAGCGGTGACTGTCTGTCCGTCCGTCCGTCCGTCCGTCNCTGTCGGTCCGTCCGTCCGTCCGTCTGTGCACACGATAACTCGACTAAAAATTTAGATATCTTAACGAAACTTGGTACGTGCACTTCTTTCGGGCGTAGGACGAATGGTATTGAAAATGGGCAAAATCGGACTGTAACCACGCCTACTCCCATATAACGGTAATTTTCAGAAATCCGAAAACTGCGATATTTTAG
>NW_016164415.1:0-31658 GCF_001687245.7 Rhagoletis zephyria | reverse complement strand
GCTCCCTCTTGACAAAATTGGCTCCCTTAGCAAGGCACTGTGTGTGGGTGCGTGAGTGTGTGTGCAACCTTTAGTAAGCGAGTATCAAAACTCGAATGCCACTAGTGAGCATACCTTTAATTATTGAATCATGTATCTCGATGCCTCGAAAAAAGTTATAGCACCGTACAATGTAATCTCGGGCATAATAAGTAGATTAGATGAAGGAGTACTAACTCTTTTGTTGCAAATCATCTACGCGCTCTGCTTTGCTTTCGTCTGCTATCCTTCGTATAAAAAACTTAGACGACCACGAACCAAAAATCAGTTCCACTTTTATTCGCTGGAAAAAATTTACCATTTTAATGCAAGTAAGTTTTTTTTTAATTTTTTGACAAGCAGCTCTGAAAAACCACAGAATGCAATCAAAATCGTAAATAAAGCCCAGAAGCGGCATTAAAAAATATATTTTTGTTGATTGAATTCGCAGAAAAAACATGTGATTGTGGGTGTAAATGCGTTCATACTTACACACTTAAACTTGCATATACATACATGCATGTACACATAAATAAACTTAATGCAAAGCGCACGAATAAACATTAAACAATTATAGCGCCAATTGCCACCTGGTTAGAAAAAATTGTATTATTAATAACAAATTTTTACCAATGCGATTTCTAGTATGCGCTTTTAACTCTACAGTGTAAGTATATATGTACATATATATGTACATGTATGCATGTTCAAAAGTATCTACCGCCGCACAGTGGTTCAAAATTGGCATTATGTGTTCGCAATTCACTTTCGCATTTTTTTGTTTTTATTGAAAGCTAATAAAATTTGCAAGAGACCAGTTAAGCCCGATTTTTGAATTTTTGTTTGTTTGTATTGCTTTTTTTTAGTGCAAAGTGCAGAAAAGGTAGCAATTTTTACATAACAAAAACTAGTTAAAAACAATTGTAGGGCTCTCCCAAAACGAGTATAAAAAAAAAAAAGAAATTTTATACAAAAATTTTCACCATCATTAATTTTTATTATTTTTTTGGTAAATTTTAGTACAACAAAGTGCAAATTGCAAGTGGCTAAGAGTTCGCATTGCAAATGGCACTTTATTGTACTAAAATTTTAATATCTATAAAACTGCATACCCAACATTTTTCTAGAAACTCAACTAATTTTTTTTTTTAATTTTGGTGAAAATTTTTTTAAAACATTTCAACTTTTTTTTTGTGTATTTTTTTTCGTTTTGGGTGAACCCTACAATTGTTTTCAACTAGTTTTTTATTATGTAACATTTATTAACTGGTACATTTCCTGGTCGATTTTCTTCAAAATTGGTACTTTTCCTGCACTTTGCACTCACTCTTGCAAATTTTATTTGATATCATAAAAAAAAAAAAATAATAATCAAATTCAGTGAAAAATTAAGGCTCTTGTGAATTGTGAACAGTAAATGCCAGTTTTGAACCACTGTGCGCCGCAACCAACCACTTCTGATACGCCTGAGGCTTTTCATATTGGCGCGCGCAATCGCAAATTCGGAAGCATATTTTTTTAAACGATTTTGTTTTTGTTTATAGAATTTTGTGCAAAATGTTAAATATTACGAGGTCAACAGAAAGGTTCCGCCGCCATCATTAGTAGTCCGGGTGTAGATTTTTGATTTATTTATGTGGTGATTGTGCATTGAAAGCACATTTTGCATAAATACTCGATGCACGGTTGCATTGCTGGTTTCTAGTTGTTGTTGTTGTTGTTGTTGTTGTTGTTGTTGTTGTTGTTGTTGTTGTTGTTGTTGTTGTTGTTGTTGTTGTTGTTGTTGTTGTTGTTGTTGTATTCGCAGTGCGATGTTTGTGATTGTAGCAGCTTTATTTCTGCATTTATGCAGTTATTATTGTTGCTTTTTATAATGAAATATGTGTATGGGTGTGTGTGTGTTTTTCACTATTTTTGGTAGCCACACAGGGGCGCTTGATGGTCAAACGCGATTAGTTTGTTTTGCTGCCAAGCGTTTGGCATTAATTGAGTCAAGTCCAGAAGCTGGAAATTTTGATGGCAATGGTGGGTTGGTTTTGCCCTAAAGAAAAGCGTCCAGCTGATATTGCACTGATGTGTATTATATGTACATTAGGATGACTCCCGAAAAAAAAATTGCTACTTACCTTAGAAATTTTTATATAAATTTACTAACTTTCATCAATAACCATGAAGAGTCTCTCAAAAAAAAAATTATAGTTATTAACCGTTTAATACTAAGGATGCTTAAAAAAATAAAGCTAAGATTCTGCTACATAATTTTTTATCTTTTAAGAAAAGCAATTCAAAGTAATTTTTAGCCGACTTCAAAAAAGGAGGAGGTTATCAATTCGTCCGAATATTTTATTTTCCATGATAAAATATGAGTTTTAAAGATATTTTCACTGCAGTCAAACGAGTGACCATTAGCGCCAGGCGGTCTAATGTACACAATTCGAGCGGATATGGTGGCTGCTAATGACATTACAATGTTATTTAATGGCATTGGTATGTGGTATGCTGCGGGCCATCTATGATGCGATATAGGACAGCTGCACAGGAGTGAAAAAAAATAATAAAAAAAGTGATAATAAAAATAAAAAAATTAATAAAAAATATAAAAAAATAAGTTCTATAATTTTCTTACTCTATTCATACGTACACACATTTTCAAAATTCATTGAAAGGCGATGAAGTCAGTCAGTAGATTTGTCAGAGTATGTGGTGGCTAATGGTTAAAAGGTTATGCTTTTTAATCAAAATCCAATTAAATAAGTAATACGTTCTTTTTTCTTCAGGTTAAAAATTACTTTAAATATTGTCCTTGCCTTCAGAAATCGAATGTAACATTTAGCGAGCAATTTGTTATAAAAAAATGTATGAAGCTTGTGAGCGCATTAATAATGCAAATGGAGGGTTCAATTGTTTTACAAAAATTACAGGAAAGTTGAACAGACTTTCGCTATACATATAAGCTTCCAGTACACGGAAGATGTGGAATCTTTTTCATACATGAGCAAATCTCACGAGTTCTTTTTTTTAGTGTCACTACCTTCTTTCGGCAGAAGTAAAAACACTAAAGCATTCTTCTTGCATTTAACTTAATCGATGGAGTTCCAGAACTAAGTAAAATAAAAAAATAATTCAAGTATTTAAACAGTTACCGAAATTACTAATTTTTTCATTGTCACTCGAAAAAATCATAATTGTTTTTTTAATATTTTTGGTAAGTTTTCAGAAAAAATGTTCATATTAAAGGCAATGTCGGTTGGCATCAAATAAAACATATCTGTGAAGTTTCAAGAGTGTGCCACCAAATTAAAAAAAAAAATGGCAGCATGCGGAATATCTTTTGCAGAAATTTTTTAATTTTTGAAATTTAAGGAATTTTTTAATTTTAATAATTTAAGATAATTCCAAATGTTAAAATTAAACTTTGGAAATGTTCTTTCTGCCAAACCAAACGATTCTAGTGTGCCACAAAATTAAAAAAATTACATTGAGTAAAAGGTGACTTTAATTTGGGAAACTAAAATTTAAGTTTTACAATTTTTATTGACAAATTCGGAATTCAATCTAAAGTTGTTAGATATATACATGAAGAAAGAAATATACATGTGCATAAGTGATGTGCTGAATTTTCGGTACCCAATACCAGGCCAGGTACCAGGGCCGTAGCCAGGATTTTTTTCGGAGGGGGGTTCTGACAAAATATTTTTTTAGGGTATGGTATGTATGGAAAATTGTGAGTTTGGACAGCGAAAAGAATCAGACCTAATTTTAGTAGAAATGCTGTTATTTATTATTTCACGAGGCAACATTGCCCCGACTACGTCATAGTGCTCCCTCTTCTGTTATGCACTCGCTAAGTGAATTATGTACTGTATTTTTAGAAAACAAACAGATTTGTGGCATTGTTTATCCTTTATTCGTTTGTTAATTTGCGATGAGTTTACCTAAAACCATCGTGCCGCAATTACCATTGTTATTTTTTGCTTTCTGCAGTTGTACGAAGTATTTTAAGTTTTATTTTTTGTTTTTTTCCATGTACAACAGCAATTGATGTTTGTTTATTCGAAATGTGTTGTTGCTTTTGCAGTTTGTTATTCATTCATTCATTCATTGCAGCCAAATGTGTGCTTGTTGACAAAAAATCTTTGCCGCTGAGTCAGCTCATCCAGCCAGCCAGCAGTCAATTCTTGAAATCAAATGAAATGTAACTCCGCGAATGACAACATCCCGCCGCCAACATCATTTACCATATCAATATATCGCTGGTATGGACTAACATATGTATGTATGTATGTATGCTGATATATAAATCTGTACGCTTGCCATCAACAATTGACTTGGCTTGCTTGCTAATAAATAAACCCCACTCTTTCATGGTTGTAGAAGTTTTTCCTTTGTAATTTTTTGTCTCGTCTAAATATTGTCGCTCATTGATATCTCGCTTTATGTACTCGTACCAATATGTTGTATCTATTGGCTAATTCTAAATGTTTGCACTGCAAGAACAATAACAAATATAACTTGCATATGAATAAACAAGAACGGAACAAAGCCACAAATAAAGGGCACCAAAGCTAAAAATATTGTTGTCGAATATGCCACAGGGATAAGCCACATGCAGCTGCAGTATTGAGATGAGCCAAAAATGTCGATTGAAATGATGGATTGCCAAGCATCAAGCGCTTGAACGAAAGCAAGAAAAATATTCGCGATTGCTGAGGTTTTTGAAAAATAAAAAATAAAAATGCGATGCAAGCAACAACTGCTGTAGTTAGTCAACTAACTAATGGATATCTGTGTAGTCTGACAAATGTTTGATGTTTTTCAAGTACATACATTTGTATGTACAGTTATGTACCTACATAGATAAATAAGAACAAACATAGAAGGGGTTTTCTGAAACTCCGTGCATTATTTTACAACTTTAGTCCACATTTTTGAGACAGTTTCACCCACTTAATTATACATGAAGCTGGCTCATAAGCATTACGGGTCATCCAGTGACAGTCGGAAATTACATGGCTGACGACCAGGCTACGAAGCGAGTTCTACAAGGTTAAGCTTAAGATATGTTGCGCCAGTTAAATATCACATGTTTGCAGTTTTCCATATTAACTGGCTGCATAATTTTATTAAAACCAGGACGATAATCTAACTAAGGAATATTTTCAAGTTTATCTATGTATGTGAGACCGAATCTCATCATTCTAGCAAAGCGGTAAGCCTTGGGACGAAACGAAAGTGAAAAATGACGTGTACCGAGTACAGATTATCTTTGTTAAGTGATATCCGTTTGGACGAAAAATTTCGAGTCTTTCGCTAAATTATTTTGAATCAAATCTAATTAATACTAATAATAGATTGGCGCTTATACATATGTTAGTGTTTGGCCGAGCTTCTCCTTCAAATTGTGGCGTGCGCCTTAATGTTGTCTTACAAAGGGACCTACAGTTTTACGTTGACTCCGAATGACGATTGTATTTTTATGAGAAGCTGTTTTTGATGGCAGAAATACACCCGGAGGTTTGCCATTGCCTGCCGAGGGGCGACTGCTATCAGGAAAAATTTTTTGTGCAGGCCGGGTCGAACCGGGCTAGAATCCAGCCCCCGCGGAATGGTAGCGCGCACTGCTTACCACTACACCACAGCGGCTACTTATATTATTATCAAATGGAATCGTAGCTACCCTAACTTTTCTTCAACCCTTCTCCAGCAAATATATAAAATAATATGTATATATAAAAAATCTTTTGCAGTTTCTAGGTGACATATTCGTGGAGGGTTCAATTAGAAGATTTATACTATACAATCTGACCTAAACTAACTAAAAATGACTTAACCGCAGCGCGCATAGTTGTATTACAACTCGAAATGTGTTAACTTGCTATGCTAGTTAGTTAATAAATTTCGTGTAAAAAACAATGGACAGTCCAACATAGAAGATCTGTCGTATTCCTAGAATAAGTCAATAACCTTTTCAGCCCAAGCTTAAGCCGATTTCCCTAATAAAAATTTTTACAAAACCTTGGTAAAAGAATTCGGAATAATATGCAACAGGACCGTAGATGAATTTACAAAACTGCTTTTTCTTTGTCTTGTCAATGCCGCTTAATCGCGCAGAATGTGCTCCCACGCACCTTCGTCTTCAAAACATACATGGAACTCCGTCTGCCTAGGCAGCCCAATTCGGTGCATGTAAGAGCGCAGACGTTTATGACCGGTGCGGTATCTAATCTTAGGTCAATTCATAATTTTTATTCCCTTCCTAGCAAAGGGATAGAGTAAGAGCCGAGACTTCTAGTACGTGGGCCTAAAAGACTGTGAACTATCTGCCCATTGCAATAGAAAGTTTAGTTCCCAAGTCAATAATAACTGCTCCGTTTCTCATTCTCGACTTGTCTCTATACAAATGTACATACATACATATTTGTATATGTATATCGGACCGTACCACCTTACCAATACAAAGTTCGCCGTACACCCCCAAGTATTTTTGCAAGGCAATTTCTGAAAAAAATTGTTTTTGGCCGAACCTAGGACTGACACTTACTTTCGGCAGTAACACTTTTTAAATAGTTCTACTGGAATAATCAAAATAGTTCCTTAGCAAAATTTTTATGGTTTTTGGAGGGCTTTAATTTACATACTTACCATAGGATGGTACGTTAGGGTGGTAGGAACTGAGATCTGGTGGGTAAATACTTGAACCGGTTACTTGAGGTTATTGAACTTTAGAACGAAAAAAAGTGAGCCTCATGCAAAAAAGTGAGCTTAAGCTCAGACTCAATTTTTGCACTAATTGAGTGAGCTCAAGCCCAAGAATTTTTACTGAAAATCGAGCTGGAGCTTAAGCTCACTTTTTGTGCAGAAGGCCTAAGATTCTTCGAGATAAAAACATCGGTATATCGTACTTTAATATCCAATTGAAAATGCCGAAGATTTGGTGAAAAATTTCAAAACACGAACAAACAGTTTTTTATCGAAATTGTCTTGCAAAAATATTTAAGGATCTGAGGGGTATGGAGAGTTTTTTTTTGGTACGGTCTAATTTACATATGTCCATGTGAGGTCAAGGTGAGGCGATCTATTAGATATGAAAAACTTTATTTAGAATACTTTTAGAAAGCTTTTCTCGTTAAGTTTTGAGAATAATTAGAAAAATATTTAAATTATTCCGATATGTAAACAAAATAAATTAAATAATAAAATACACCTTAAGGTATCAAAGCTTATCACCAGCGATCTAAGTTGCGATTGTATTGCTGGCTGAGTTGCATATTTTAAAAAGCATACACTTGGAATATCAAATATTTAAATGCAAAACATACATACATACATATGTATGTACGTAGATGCATAGATACTTGCCACACCACAGACACCATTGTCGTTTGTTATCACCACATAATTTTCTATAGATGGTCACAAGTTTATAGAGGGAAGACCGAAATTCATTGGCCATTGGCAGCAAATCTAAATACAACGCGGCCATAGATTGTTGTCAAGCATTATCTGTATTTGTACTATATGCATACAAATGTACACGTACGAGTATGTCAAGCAAAAACAAAGGGAAGCAAACAATCGGCTGATATTTTTGCCGCCTCCTTGGCCTTTTATTGTTATTGCAAGGCTTTCGGGCGTTGCCTGTACATGTGTATGTAAGTGTAATTGTGTATTGTTTTGCAAATTCTAAAAAATGCTTCTCCTGCGGCTTTAGAATATATTGCTGCAAATCTCAACGCGTTAGCAGAGTAATTCAAAGGCCGCTGCAACTATTGCTGCTGCACTGGCGCGAGCATCAGTTCATTTAGTATGTATGTATGTATGCACATAGATATCAATAGTGGCAATGTGACGCGGCGCGCCATGGTGGGACAACATTGGCAGCGCGCGCTGTTCTGGTATCGCCTTCGCTATTGTAATTCACCAAAGCCGCCTCCTTTGTTGAACGCCTGTGGGCAGTAACGCGGCCATGGCACAACCATTCACAGCCGCCACCGCCACCGCCGCCACACAGAGATGCAAAGCATGCAAACGGGCAACGATTGGTATACGCGGACGACGCTATGTGGCTGCTTGCAGGTGGTTGGCTACATCTATTGCTATGTGTCTGACTTGGTGGCAAGCGGGCGGTTGGTTGGTTTGACTGTTGCATAGAAGCGCGGCGGCGGCGGCGCGCAACTTCGTAAACTCAGCACGTAAATTATGCGCACCTATCGGCGTTGAATATTAATTGCATTACTTACCGCATTGCATTCCGATGCGGGGCAGTTGCATGGCTGAGGCGGCGACGGTGATGGTGACGGCGGTGGCGCAAAGACGGCAGCGGCAGCAATAGGCGCGTCGCCGGTCAATCAATACGAGTGTGGTGCGCACGCCTGCAAAATATGTTCGTATGTATGCGAGGTGTATGTGGGGTGGCATGAACACATGTATGTAAATACATATTTACATATGGCTAGGCATCTATGACCGACCGCCGCGCCGCCACCGCCACCGCCATCGACACTGCGTTTGATTATTTTGCAAGCGTTGAAAGAGTGTGGCCGGCAATTGGCCATAAGTGTATGTGCAACATGTCGGCTTAAGTGCTTGCACGTGCGCGTGCACATTGATATTAGTGTGTGTGTGTGTGTGTGTGTGTGTAGTGATCATGCACCAATATTCGCGCGCAATCGCAATTTGCATGTGATCATCAATGGCCAAGCGCGCTTTTGGGTATTTCTACAACGATAACGGTACTTACGATCAGCATTGCTAATTGCTTGCCATACATTGTTGCCTGCCACATACATACATACATATGTATTCATATTCTTTACATGCACCTGAACTCAGCAAAGTCGCCAAATTGCCTAACTCTTCATTTGCTTCTTCTTCTTCCTACTGATGACTTGCATACAAACAAAGAAACACTTGTACGTTACACGTCACCCGTCATAGACACATGCTTGCAACATATTGCTGCAAAATACCATTTAAGCTACTACATTTTCCTCATCTTAACAGCGGATATTTACTCTGCTCTGACACATTCTTTGCTCGCTTCACGTTGCACTTGGTAAATAGTTTGCAATTTTTCTTCTTTGTTAGCTAAACAAATTTACTTCGTGTCGTTTGCTCAGCAGCAACAGCAGTAGGATGTTGCTGGTGACGATTGTTGTTGCAGTGATTACGTACAGCCATACCACCCGCACTCGTATAGACCCTTCAAACAGCAAAAAGCATGGCGGCGGCAAAGCAGCGCTTTCTTACTATCTAACCTGCTTGTAAGCAAAATGCACTTGGCGTCAGCATCAGCAGCAGCAGCATCAACATCAACGTTCGACGTTCGACGTCGTCGTCAGCATATCCGCCTAGCACTTTTGTAAACACATCAACGCCCTTTGATGGATGCCTCTGTTGATGATGGTTGCTGTGTGCTAGTAGATGCCTGGTGGCGGCAACTAACTTCTGCCTGATGGCTGTTGCACGTTTGGCACTTTGTTTTTGTTTACACGACTGATGCATTTTACTCAGCTTAACTTGCAAAAAACACAACAACATGCAAAGCAACAACAATACCCTACAGCGACATCATTGTTTTCTTAGTCGCTGCAAACGTTGAAAAATGCTGCTTACTTCTTGTAAATTTTCACTTTGGCGAAAAATTCTTCCGGCATTAAATAATATACATACATCAAACGTAGCTAAACGTACATAGTTGTGCATGTTCTCTATGCATGATGCCGACTATGTTAAAATGAACATGAAATATTTTTGTAGTAAAATATTTATCTACTAAAATTTGCATTTGTTAAATTGAAAAAATAAAAATCTGTTTGCGAAGTCAATGTTAAACGTTCACCTCTTTTGTAAATATATTTTTTAGTAGGTCATTTGCAATGTTGTATAAAGCTTGATAAGGTACGGTTAGACGGGCTTCTCTGAAATGATTTTGACTCCGACCTTTTCCTAGATGGCGTTATCCCTGAGCTATTTAAGTTATCGAAACCTTGTTCTCAAAAATTTGGAACGTTAATTGCAACGCAATTTTGCATGATTTCCTAAATAAATTATATCTTTTTCTCATCTCTTTAGCTCCCAAAGAGTAACATTAAAAAACCAGTACTGTTTTGAGGCCGATATCATTGGTGGTGTACACCAGCAATTGTATGCTCCAAACGAAATTTCTTCTGAGCGATTCATTTTACGATTTTTATTACCTTTTCTGATGTGGGAAATTAGATTGAAGAAATCGGACGATAGTGGGTCTCCAACTCTGTAATTTCGTTTGTGGAAGGTTTTGCTTAACTTCATTTCTGTATTTCTCGCTGGAATGTCCTGGTCGGGTAACCTCCCGTTCATCGCCAACAATCGGTTCTAATTTTCAGGCATTTTTCCTGTCAGCCAGCATTTTAAGCTTTCGGGTAGAGATCCACGTGTTTGCGTTCTCTATTTTTACTACGGGAAATACGTGTCTTCTTAGCCTCCCTACACCGATCACTTTGCACCTTGATGCAGAGTTTGCCTGCAGGCGATATATTTTTTCTCTCTGGCGGCTCCCTGAAATCTAAGTATTTTTTGGCGAACTGGCTGTCTGTTATCATTGCAGTCTCACTGTCGCACAGTGGTACAGCCTCATAGTTTTTTTGAAAAAAAAAAAAAAAACAAAATAGAAGCAGTCGGCGTGGAACTTCAATAACATTATTCAAGAAAAAAAAGCGAAAAATTAGCATCATCTATTTATTTTAAAGCATACCTCCCGTACAAACCTAACCTCAAAAACTTTTTAAAAGGACTATAAAGCTGACTGATGAACATAACACTATGTATGATAACTAAGCATTCAAAAAAGGAGTAATCCGTTTTTTTTAACACATAGCTCCCATGCAAACTTAATCTCAAAACCGCCTTAAGAATACCATAAATGCCATCTTTGTTATATATGTGGTTACGTTGAAAGTTGCAAATATGAGCAAATTTTTTCTTGGTTCAAAATTTGAATTTTCCTATAGCTAGAAGACATAGAATACTTAGGGCCGTTTTTACAGTGACGAGTTAACTTTCATTCGGCAGTTAACTATAGACTTTCAGTACAAAAATTTGAAAGGTACTGACGAATTTGGGTTAACCCGCCACTGTGAAAACAGTACATAATGTTCAAAAAACTAATTTTTTCCGTCGAATTCCCACTGTATGACATTGAGCTTCCATTTAATTGTTGTGCACACTTTTTTGGCACCGCGGAGTCATATGCGAATCTTGGTTGCAACATAATAGTGGTCTGAGTCAATGTTTGGTTCTCGAATCGTACGAACGTCCAGCAAATTGTGCGTTGGTTAACCGCTTACACGCTCAAAGCTCATTTAACAGATTCCTTATGTGATGATGTGAATTCCCATGCAATGCCAAGTATGCTTAACTGACCTAGTAGTCGTTGTTTTCATACACGTTTTGCCCACTTTTAATAGGTACCATCCCACCTGAGGGCAACAGAAGAGACTTGGCTCACGCAGAAACGTAACTATTATAAGAGAAAAGAATAAAAAGTCAATCAATAATTATTATATTAAGATAAATATTTTTCCAGTCCTTTTATAATAATTATCAGAGAGATAAATATTTTTAAGTCTTCAAAGACTTTTATTTTAAGACTAATATTATAAGTCTTTGCATAATAATTATGAGCGCGAAAAAAATAGTTTAAGTCTTAAAGACGAGACTTGTTCAGGAGCATTTCAGGATTAGTTAGGGACCAGTCCGGGGCTAGGTGGAGAACAGTTCGGGACTTGTTTGGGGAGTAGTTTGGGACCAGTTTGGGCTTAGTTTGGGACCCGTTCGCGTCTATATACAAAATTTTTTCGCACTCATAATTATTATTAAAAGACTTTTATAATATAAGTCTCAAAATAAAAGTCTTTGAAGACATAAAAATATTTATCTCAATGATAATTATTAAGACAAGTCTCTTACAATATAAGTCTCAAAATAAAAGTTTTTGAAGACTTAAACATATTTATCTCGCTGATAATTATTATGAAAACACTTCTATTAAATAAAAGTCTTAAAATAATAGTTATCGATAACTTAAAAAAATTTCTCACACATAATTGTTATCAAAAGACTTTTATAATTCTTACGAAAATTTGGATGACATTTTTAAAACTGCACCATGAAATAATTATTATTCTGGGTGTCTGGCTCAAGCGATTTCTCTCATTATTCTCAACAATTTTGTGTAAAAAAATAATTAAAAGTGACTTTGGTTGAACTTCACTCGGAAGTGAATTGCGGAACCTGCCCATGCGAATAAAATCGTAATATTGTTTTGCTCAAGCACGCTCGATTATAAATAGTACATATATTCCACGAACCGCACACCAAATTTGCAAGCGGTAAGCAAATTAATGTAGCAGCTGCATAGCCAGTACTCATCGTCACTCGTTAACATATCGGAAACCACTTCGTTTACGAAATGCCAAAATTACAAAACTATTTTGCAAATCTACTAATGGCAGACGTCAGCAAATATTTTCAACTTTCGAACAAATATTCGAACAATAAGCGCAAATTTAGAATTTAATAAACTAAAGTCAAAGCAAATTTGCAAATGAGCTTTTTTAACAGCACAGCACATGTGGACAAATGTTGGACCACACTAACCCGATTATGAAAATTTTCAACACACACACACACACACATACTCGTACACTTTAGTGTTGTAAGCGTTAACTGTACTAGCAGATGTACGCATGCACAAACATTTATCGCCAATTATCCAACTTATCATGCAGTTTGCTCGTTATACACTCTGCATTTCATATTCGTTTAGTTTATTCATGAAAATCATCAACTTTTATTAAAACGACGACAGCAACAAAGTTTATGTAGCAGAGTTCAGTTTGCTGCGCCACACACAACCAATTTTCGGGATCAGCTGCTGCTGCTACAACGACTACAAACGTAACGCGCTTATCGAGTTGGTGAGCAGAAAATTTTCAATTAAATTTAAAAATGTACGTATGTATGTATGTACATATGTATGCAGTGTATTTTACTAGTCTAGCGCAATGTGTGATGAAGCCGACAGTTGGCCATTTAGGCAGTCATATGCAGTGAGGCAAATAGTCAGTCAGTCAGTCGGTGGTCGGCAATTTTATTGCGCCACACACAGAAGCAACCATAAGCTGCCAGCCAGCCAGTCAGCCAGTCAACGCGCAAACTATGGTGGTCATAACGAGACGACCAAAGCCGTCGACGAGATATATACGGTGGCACACCGCAATATGGCTGCGGTGCGAAGTAGCCGCAGGGCGGGATGGAAGACGCACTGCCGTAGTGCAGTAGACACAACGTCTGCATTTCAATTTGCTTTAATTCAAGATTATTCAAAAATTTTCTGGTGTTTTATTTTTCGCCACTTCGTTTTTGCTGCCACTTTTTTTGTTAACATTTTGATTCCGATTTTTTTTTTTTGGTTTTAGTTTACTTTTCATTTTACCATTTAGCTCCACAAAAGTTTAAGCAAATTCCATCAGACTATGCCAAAGTTAGTTGTTGCTGTTGGATTTGATGTAAATGGGACCAATAGGTTGCTAGGTTATTTTCACACCAATTGCAAAATTTTCTATACTCCGTTCATACCAAGTGACATATGTACATAGAAAACTTCTTACAGAGTCGACCAAATACATACATACACACTTGCAACACAAATGTATGCATGTTTGTTTATCAGTTTGCCATGTTGGCAATATCAGCAGTTGATGAACTATGCTGCTCCCTTTTGTTGCCATTCTACGATTTAGTTGAAGGGAATTTTTGAGAGACTCGTATGCGCTTAGTATATTTTATATCGCTTTGCCGCCATCGTTGCGGTTGCCGGATGTGGTGCGAATTGTTGCATATATGAATTTGCAATGAGCAATGCAACTGCTAAATGGCAAACTGTGGCGTTGGCACTGATGACGTAGTTGCCACATTGTCGGCTAAAAACTTTTGTTGCATAGTGTGTATGTGTTTGTGTGTATATGCATTGTTGATCGCTGTGAGTGTCAGCCACATTGCTGCCAGTCGTTGCGGCATCNGCTGGTGCAATTTAAATTTTTCGCCTGTCAACAAATACATAGAAACATGCCTTTGCAAATATGTATAGTATTTATGTATAAGAATGTATAGTCGCTTGCATATCTACGCTTGCATCCTTGTGTGTCTCTTGGGTGTCTGCTAGATTGTGAAGCGGCAACCTTATTTGGGTCGTAAATAGGGCAATCGCCTAGCTGCAACGCGACGCGACGCGTTGCTGACGTTGCGACAGTCAAAAGGCCAAAGATGCGAGGTGGTAAAAGCTATAGTTATTTTAGCAGACATATATATATGTAGATAGATTCAACCAACGCCATCCGCCAACCATGCATGCATGCAAGTACGACTTGGTGGCAGCCACGCCACAAGTCGTCTGGCCAACTAACTCCTGGTGTGGCTTCGTCGTTTTGTGTGGCATTTTAATTTTGGATTTTTCGCCTTTTCTTTATGTATTTACACCTCTGCAGCTTTGAATTGTGACTTTAGCTCACTACCATTTAGGTTGCTTACATTTTTGATTTTCCAGCAAAATAATGATTGATATGGTAAAGTGGTTTTAACGAGGCCATTTAATGGCAACCTGATTGTGTATGTTTGTGTATGCGGCGAGGTCTCTTGGGGTCTTTGGGTTATATATTTTTATGCCACTGTCTAGCGAGCTGCATTGTTGCATGTAAATTGATTAATCTTTTTACAGTAGTGGTGACATTTGTGAAATAACAATGAATGCAATTTACTCGCTCAAAAATACTTCATATAAAGCCATTTTTAGCCATATATTTCTTCTAAATTCTGTTTAAAAAATCTGTTATTTTGAATCGTGGCAAAGTAAATCGATCTTAAACTCATTCAATAAGAGCAAACCATGGCTTAACCGATTTCTCTATTCATTCTGAGCATTTATGTATACATTTGTCTATATCTATCTCGATTCGTTTTGGCTGTTACAAACAACCGTTATGCGAACAAAGTTATAGTACCCTTGTGCACAAGTGCGCTCGGGTATAAAAAACATTAGTACTTTTCTAGAAGCCAATCCCTTTCATGTGACACCTCATTTTTTGTAATCCAACGAACGGTGCGAATCTTATAGTTTTTTAGACAGGTGGCAACCCTATTCTAAGTAAACAAAGTCACTCTCCTTTCGATACAGAGTATATTAGAGAAAATCTCGTCAAAATCCCTTCAGTAGTTTTCGAGAGTACCGCGTACAAAGAATCTCGACTTTCCTTAATAATATCCCAGTCGGAAAAGTAGTGTCAAGAGGGTTGTTTTACTGATTATTTTTTCGATTACCATACATTACATTTTCCCACTGGGATGTATAGATTATACTTTTTAAAGCTCGCTTTGCAGCAAATTACAATCATCGGCATTACTTGCAGCATCATATCAGCACGGCTAACTTTAAGAGCATACATACATACCTACTAATGTAAATATGTAAAATATTGTCTACTCGAAGGCAACCATGTTGACTTGTCCATCTTTGTAAACAAAAATGTCTACAAACTCTAGATTCCACCCTCTTCGGAATGTTTACTTAACCAAACTCTCATTTGATGCATTTAGTACTACCAGAAGTACTACACATGCTTAAATCCACAGACAAGTCGTAAATATTTACATGCTTGATTACGCCAATATTATACATACGTACATAAATCCATACTTACGCACACTCACACACACACCCGCACATGCTTGCGCACACTTTTGCTACTAGCGCATCATAACTGTATGCCGCATTTTGGCTAAGACGCGCGCATAAATTTTTCTGCTAAACACTTGAATGCACCACGTTTGTTTGTATTGTAATTAAGGTACACATTGACATATGCCATAATTCATAGCATAACAATAGGCGTGCCAGCCGCTGGGCAGGGTAAGCGGCATTGCAGCGTACGTATGAATTGTGTGCGTTAGCTAATTGCATAGAGTCAGTCGAGTGTGTGTACTTATGTACAGACATGCATACATACATAAATGTACTTGTGTAAACATAACTATAGCAATGCTGATTTCTAAATGACCACATGTGCTCATTGCAGCTGGAGGCTGTTGTGGCATTGTGTTTCGCTGCAATGTATCTATGTCTATATGTACTTATGTATGTACGTAAGCTTGCATGTGTCATGTGTAGCAGAATAACGCCAACGCTTAGTGAAGTATCACATGCATTGTTTGGCCAATTGAAAGTATTCCTGCCATACATGCAAGCTGCCGAAGTATTTGAAAGTGGTGTAGGGGATAGGCATATGCCTCAAAGCCTTATTAGGCGCGAAAGTACCGCAATGCGCAAATTGGTTGGCGATGCACTTTGATTGTCAAACACGCAGGGTGGCCAACTTCAATAAATTTTGTGTTATATCTCAGAAAAACATCAAAAGGCAAAATTTTAAAGCAATTCACACAAACTTTGGTAGTACGGAATAGTTGTCCTTGGATTATCAGAGGCTTGAAGTTATTTCACCTTCTTTAATTTTTATTCATCAAATCCCTTTGCTCTGCTTTAAAATGTCGACCAAAACTTATTGCTTCTTGGGTTTATTTTTTTATTTTTAAATAATGCTTCTGAATTTTGTTTAGTATTCGTGCGGCTGAAACCCAGAAAAGAGCCAAATGGAGCTGAATTGTTCGCAAGAGTCCGGTTAAGCTTGAGCGCCGAAATAGGCGTCAATAATAGGTTATGTTTCGCCAAGTTTACTGCGTCAAGCAGGATCCATTTGCAGTTTTTTGTGGTACCATTACTCTATTGCGAAAAATGCTGTGTGCCAAGAACAAAGTTTCGAATGCTGCCTTAGCAAGTTTTCAGATGATTTCACCTCACCTTCTTCTATGCAACTGCTACGCTATGGAAACAGTGAAATGCTTAGACTCACCGCGTGAATATCAATCGGATAATTCCCTGTCAATAAAGCCCACCAGAATTGAAAGTGGTGGCTTTGTGAGCCTAAGTAGATCACTTTACCGACTGCGGCCCATATTCGGCCAGAAAGACCGTGCAGTTGTACATGTCCTTATTTAAGCCCAGCGCTTGCTCAACTGCCACGAGGAGCGTCTGTACAAAAGCAGTCCATATATAATTGAATGTATTTTCATTCCCTATTTTATCGGTGTGATCAACTTGAGGATGGATTTCCTGCACAACTCATCGGAGCAGAGCAAATATTTACCACCTTCTTTTCAATAAGCTTCGTCCATTTCAGATGGAAGTTCACCGTTGCCGACTTCTTCTGCCTCCCATCCACTCATCCGAAATTGATATGTGAGCGGATAAAAAGCTCATTGGTGCCTGTATAGCTTTGCATTATGCGGTGTTATCTGTGAGAAAGTAAGAGCCTCCAAGAATACTTGAGTACCCAAATCCTGTGTCAGTAAATCAACCGTTGCCCCTATGTCTGACCACAGCTCGTGCTGCAGCAGCCTTATCTACGACGTCAACAGGGACAGGCGGTCTATTGCACCATTCCAACTTTCTGGCTTGTTTGATCTTCCACACGAGGACACCACAAACCATCATGCACTTAGCTGTAGTTTCATAGAGCCTCAAGTCTGGTCTTCCACGGCTGCTTATCATCAAGCCCAAGTTTATAGCTCTTTTAGAAAACAATAGGCGAACGCCTTAATTTAATCTGCATACACAATCACCAAGCATTTTCATCTCGCAACATTTCAAAAACGGAGTGAGGAAGCAACACATAATGGCGTGCCTTGTTTGCCCTACGCGGATAGATGGTCTCTCCTCTAGAGCCATTGCCCCGGAAGTAATTAGATCGTTAAAAGCAACCACTTTTAGGTCTTAGTGATGCAGGAAGCCTTCCTTTGTCGACTTAATGATCGTGCGTAGGATGGGTATCCTGTTCGTGATAGGCGATCACGAGGAAATTTAATCAATCAGTCCAGGGATTTTAAAATAAACAAAGAGAGATGGGTCAATACAGCTTTCTGTCGTTAAGCTTTCGTTGATTTGTTAAGCGCACACGTTTTGTTATAAAAAGGCGACGTCATATTGCGGCTGTGTCTTCAACACTGGAAACCTGCCTCCTCGCCTATCTTTTCTGTCAGGTTGCAAATGAGCAAGATGTTGAGAAATGTGTTTTAATGGGGATTGTTAAACGATAATGCGTCCTGAAAAAGTCGCTCAGCAACTACACATCCAACAATCGGAACGTCTGTCTTTAAATAGCAGCTGCAGCAGTCTTCGGAAAGTCAGAGGCTACCTTACATCGGCCCGTCCATCCCATCGTCTAGCTGACGATGATGATATCAGCTATTGCTCTCACGATTACATTAACCAGCCTAGGAGGGGCACTGTCCCCCCACTAAGTTATTGGACCTTTCAGCTTCTAGTTTAACTTTGCTCTTTATGAAGCACAGTGACTTTCATAAGAGAGGAAAGAGAGCTTTTACTCTGGGCGCTTTCATACTAGTTACAAATAAAGCTCGCTCGTTATTTGTTTAGAGTTTGATGGTGTAAGAAAATGTCCACTATAACTGAAGCAAATCATCTTAAGGATAAATGAAACTAAACTCCTCCCCTCTTTGTTTGATATAAAGTTCTATCTGAGAGTGTAGTTAATAGAACTAGCTCAGGGCTGTACTATTTATGACACCCTCACTCAAACTATCTTTCTGCGTTTGTGTCAGGTGGCCACCTTTTGAATCTTCTTTTTGATTGTTTCCTGGCATTTGTTTCATTGAAAATTGTGTATAAAGAAATATATGTACATAAAAAGGGAAGTGGACTAGCGAAAAACTTGGACCGCTTTGTCGAACTATGCGCTGTTCGGAATTAAATGTTTGCGTCATTGCTTTCTCAAAAAATTTCGCAAAACAAAATTAAGTTGGCACCCCTGTTGGTAGCCAAGAGCGTAAGCGGTGTACATAGCGACGGCCGACTATACAAATACCCACTTAAGGTGTTGCATAAACTTGGGTAGTTGCAATAAGGTATACGACTAAGTTTCCAGTGTCGCAGCTGTCGCGATGGCATTGCAAAGTCCCCCGCAACAGCGACTGAATGAAATTTGCGATAAATGTAATTAGACGTAAAATATGGTGCGTTTAAATTTTGCGCACAACTTTGCCACCGTCTAGCGCAAGGCCAACGCAAAGGCACGCGCTCACACTCATACGCACAGTGTACCCACCAGCATCATTTGCTGCTGCTGCTGCCGCTGCCGCCGCTTGCTCCTGTAACAAATATGTAACGAAAAAACAATTGCTGTGGCAAGTAGCGACCGACAGCAACAACGCTCGCCGCGCGCTTGCTCGCTGATCGCTACAGCTTTAACTTCCACTTGAAAAGTTTTTATTGAACATTTTGTGCCATGCAAAATTATTGCAAATATGCAAGTGGCGTGTCTAGCACGCGAGTGCATAGTGTGTAGCATGCCACATTGTGTTGCACTACATAGATTGTAGTTATACACACACACATATATACATGTCGCGCGATTGCCAGCTGCGACTGCTGGCTGCTGGCTGCAGGCTGCTGACGGCGCTCGACGGCAGGCATTCTTTGCCGCTTATCTTAAATAGCTCGAAATTTATGATGACATTTACGGCTGCACAGCGACGGTGGAGCTACTGCTATGGCGCGCGCCACCCACCGCCACCACTCCTCCCTACACTTACACTTGCCGCTACATTGAATGCCGCGTTGCGTGGGTGTTGGTAGGCGATTTACTCGACTCACTCCATAAATATTTATTATTGTAGTTGCGCCGTTGTTATTTAGCAGTTCGTTTGGCTGTAATGAATCTGCGCGCAAGCGTGCGCTCAAAGAAAATACCGAACGCACATTATGTGCATAGTCATCAGCAAGCCGCACGAAAAGGTCAGTGAATATTTTGTAGCAACAAAGCCCAAACAACAAAAAAAAACACCAAACAATAAATGAAGTGCAAAAAATCTTTATATGTGCGTGCTTGCGCTACGCTTCGTATGTGAAAGAGCGCTAATTTATGCGGCGACTACAAGCAGAAAGAACACAAAAACTATAAAAAAAAAACAAAAAAAAAAAACAAAAAAAAAGAACAAAAGCAAAATGTTGAGAACCTTACGCCGGTAACATGACAAGCGCCTAATTTGACTGTCCACCACATGTGGCATGTGTGGCAAGTGAGCTAGTGTGCGTAGCAAGTAGTCAAGGTAATCGCTGACTCGTTGGGCAAAATTAAAGTGCAATTTCGTTTCAATTAGCAATTTTCATGCCCGACATGTCAAATGTAACAAGCAGCAACTACAAAAACAAGAAATGAGAAACAAGAAAAAAGCAAGCGCAACAAAATGTTGCATTATCCAAATTCACATAAAAAAAAGAAGGAAAACTAAAACAGCAAAAGTAGCGCAACATTTTATTTCAGAAAACAAAAAAATGAACGAAAAAAACAAAACTACCAGACAAGTGACAAATGACAACCGCAATGACCAGTCGAGCTTTCATGCCACATTAATCCCCCACAAAAGCACATATACATACACACGCAGTACTTTTGCGCTTTTATGCGCTGCTCAACTGTGATGACACTTTTTTCCTTGCCATCCATCCACAAGTTTGTATGTCCGTGTGTGAGTACAGCCAATTCGTATGCACTCTAGCAAATTAATTATTTCAATTACTATTAGCCATAGGCCATTTTGTTGGTTTGTGATGGCAGCAGGTAACGTGACCGAAAAAAAAAAACGTTTGTAAGGCAAGCGGTAGGAAAGTGTGGAATGACAAAAGTTCGCACGTGTAATCCGCCCATATTCAATGGGAACCGAAATAATTGGCTACGAATGGCACCCTGTTTTCTTCTTATTGCCACCTGCAGCATTAAGGACCTCATTAAATTCGTTGAAGTCCATTGCTTCTACCAGCTGCTAAGATTTTTTATTTTTTATCGAAGGCTGTTGAGATTAAGAAGGGATTTTTTAAGTCCGATTTTTGAATTTTTATTTTCTTACATAAATTTTTTTTTTCGATTCCTCGATTATTTGATTTTCCTGTTCCTATTAATAACTTTTACATAAAAAAACTAGTTGAAAATAATTATAGGGTTCTCACAAGAAAATTATTTAAGTTTATAAAAAATTTCTCCAAAATTAATTTTTTTTTAATTTTTAGAAAAATTTTAGCTATGCAATTTCGCAACCCAACAAGTGGCTGACAATTCACGTTGACTTAAATTTTATTTTTCTGCGGTGCTAGGCATTTTCTTCCACATAAGTACGTAAAATGAGCTCGAAATGTCAGCAAAAAAAAATTATCAATGCAATTTTTTAACCACTTGAAACTTGCAATAAAAATAATAGGCTGTAAAGCTGCATGTTAAAATTTTTCTAAGATTTAAAAAAAAAAATAGTTTTGGTGACCATTTCTACTACATTTAAAATTTTAAAATTTTACATTTTTTTTCAACTTTTGTCGTGTATTTTTTATTGCATTTTATTTTAAACTTGTCTGTAACCTATCTGTAAAATTTCGTGGCTTTTATTGCATTACAAATCAATTCCATCTAAACATTAACTACAATTTAAAACTAACTTTGTTCTTAAATTTAAAGTATTTTTAAAGCAGAAAGGAGGAAAGAGGAAAGAGTAAAGAATAACCTCCTACATACCAAACTCATTTAACAAACATTTGTTGGTGCCCCCTTTTCAGAAATTTTTTTCTTACATCGAAATATGCACTCATGCTGCTGCTTTTTATGAGAAATTGACAAATTGCAAACACTCTCAACCGCAAAATTGCTAAATTACCACATGCGCATTCGTAAACGAATTTCGTTCGTTGCAACGTTGCTACTTACCGCAAATGCCTCAAAGAGCATCTGATGCAACGCCTGCCGGTGAGCGCTTGCGTGTGTGTGGCACATTTGTGGTGAAATTAATGGACGTGAGTTGTCCAATCAAATGTTTTCAATTTGTAGGTGTTTATGCATTTGCATTTGCACACTTCTTCTTCTTCGGTTTGGCTTCTTCTCCTCCTCCTCCTCCTTCAGTACATCACTTTTCACTGTGTTGCTTTGTGGTTAAATTTTGACGTAAGCTGTCAACTCAAGTCACATTTTGTTACATTTAATTAAATTAAAATATGTGGCGTAAATAATTGCGAAATTTGTGTAGAATTAAGCGAATAAGTGCTTAGTAGCAGTGATGGAGTGCGCTCGTCTTATATGTATGTATGTATGTATGTATGTATGTAAAGTGCTACACCCTACAACCATTTTTTTATGGTTTTGATAAACTTTAAACTCTTCCACAGCACCTAATGACATTCATAAAAAATTTTTAGCGCGCAATTACCGACTTTGTTGGATTTATGTGCCACAAAACAAAAGTTCAATAAAGTTGATGAAATGATGATGACGCATTTCGGCGCGCGGGGATCATTAGTCGAGGGTTTGCAATGCGATATCTCAGCAGTACACTAAAAAACACACACATAAATTTGCATTATCCCGCTTGACAATGTTGCTGTTGGTTAAAATTTGCGACTTAAGCCAAGCTGCATAGCTGAAAGCTATTTCGAAGCTTTGCACTGCACTCTTCTCATATTTTGATTTTCTAAGACCTCCCTCGTCTAAGGCGCGGACTTTCTGTTATCGACCAGCCAGTCATGAACTTTTAGTTTCCGCCTTAAGCACCGTTATCGTCGTTGTCGTTAATTTGCACTCTGCTGCATGCGAGTGCTGCGTACGAGTGACGTTTTTATGCAACAATCACAATTTCTGTCGCAGCAACGCGTTGCAACGGTGCATGCGGCACGTGGCATATGGCAGTAGTGGTGCGGCATTTCATTAATTTACACTCTTGCCAATTTTTGGGGAGTGTTTGTTTGATGGCAACTTTTTGTCTTTATTGGCCAAATAAAATTTAGTCATAAAAGTTTGCGATGCGATGGCTCAGTAATTTCACTTAGTATTAATGAGCGGAGCAACAAAAAAAAAGAACAAAAATATGGGAGAGAAAGAACTTTTGGTGGATTTATTGGTAGAAGCGCTGTCAGAGCATTGAATCAAGAGTTTTCGCTGGCGTATATATGTATGTATTCTTATCTGATGTGGTGATACAGAGGTATCTTCAAAGCACTTGAACTTGTCTATTAATCTACCTATATTAACTAGGGAGCATTTAGAAATCTCCATAAGGTTTTGGATTAAGAATTTGCCTCGGTTGCTATGTCTTTTACGCGAAAGTTCCGAGCACTTGCAAATTTTAGCTCTTAAGCAAGGGCCGTGTTCGTGTTTGTGGCTTTTAACCTGACCATATCATTTTTTTGTGCATAGTACGGCCAGATAAATTGCGTAGTTTTCCGGTCGCCGGGCTTAAGGTAGCTTGTTGTTGTAGTGTGTATCCTGTGCTGAATATTATACCAACCGTAAATTAATATCGGTTTATAAAAACTGCGTAAATCCACAAAACAAGTTTAGTATTTCGTTAGCAATTTCGACTGGAGATAATCATGTATAAGTAAAAGGCTACAGAGGCTCTTCTAGTCGCCAGTTGACATTTGTCTTCCAGCTTAGTTAGAAGTCTATTTAATTTGTATAAGGAAGGTAATATCAAAGTCGTTAAATTGCCGGAAGGAGGTATGAGCTTCGTATTTTTCTATTTCTTGGTAAACAACATCCGTTTCATTTGGCTGGTATTGACAGTTAGTGTACGTTCACACAGAAAGCGGACTCGAGCGACACAAAGCCGTTCCAAGTGGAGTGAAGCTTTCAAACAGCACCGCCCTGCCACGTTCAGTGTGAACACCTGACGGTTCGCTGCGCTTCGCCTTTCTCCGGTCGGCACAGCTCGGCTTTCTGTGTGAACGAACCCTTAACTACCTTTTGAGGCCTCTGAGTGTAACCTGAACAGAGCTTTTTCTAAGATTTCGCTTATCTTTGAGAGAAATAGATCAGGTCTGCCTCACTATGTCATCTGCATATCCTGCTTTGTTGAGTTATAGTCGACTAACGTTCAGGGGTAGCGGAGATAGAACTCCTCCTTGAGGAGCATCCCCATTTACATAGCAGGGTAGTATTACTGAACCACTAGTCGATATGAATATTATAATTCTACACATTTCATAGCATATGCTCTACGATGTTAATCCAAACTTTACAAGGAATTGGTTGACAGCTTCGATTGTTATATTATCAAAACTTCAATATATGTAGGTACTCGTATGCCGATGAAGGCGAAAAGAGTGTACTGCTAGTAATTTGCGGGCACGCATATTGAGCTGTCGAGAGTTTAAAACATCCCGGAAGGGATATGATGTGCATGTCTGGCAGCCTTTCCAGTGTTTTTAGTAGGACTTATTGACCTGAAATCCCTTTAAATCCTCCCAGGAGTCATAAGGCCAAGGGTTTGTTGGTACCTGACTAGGCTTATGTCTCGGTGGGTTCCGTGGTTCTGGCAGTAGCAGAGCTGGATAGAGGAAAAGGGCTTGGGTCGGTTCCTAATACCCGGTGCTTCACTGAAAGCTTCATGGTCATGTTTCGGCGGACTATAAGAAAGGAATTCAAACACTTCGGCTGTGGTAAGCCTGGAGCCATGAAGAGGAACTACCTGGTGTGTGCAGTTACGCCGAGTGGTGCGCAGGGTACCCAATGTCGGCCGGGTGAAGGTGGTCGGCGGAGCCACAACCCGTTCAGATAGGAGGTTAGGTCGGATGTGAGGTCGAGTCATACGGTGAATAAAATATCGGGAAACGGACGGTGGACCCTTGGTACAGCACGGCTTTTGAAGTAAGTGAAATTTTATTCAAGGATTTTATATCCGCCTGGTTTTCAGTTAATAATGTTAGTGTTTGGCCGAGCTTCTCCTCCGAAACTGAAAACTATACCTAACTTCTCCAAGTTTACACCACGACCTATCTTATTGTCCTCTCTTCCATAACGAATCTGATCTTCAAATAACTAGTATTTTAAGTGCGGCTATGCCTGCCTCGTAGGAAATTCTGTGCGGTCGGAAAGGAAACTGGTGTAACCAATATGAATTAACCTTGTTAAGTCTAATTTCACTACTCTAAACAGCAATCTTGTATTTCAGAGCAATTTTTGGCCGTGACTCTTGTGCAGGAGCATGTTAGAATGTTAGGTCTCCAATATATTTTTCTTTAAAAAGGCGGTCTGTTAGAGTTGAAATAAATTTTGTAGTTGAATTTTTCTTTTTAAATATTATAAGTAACGTCCTCTTAAAGAAAACGAATGGTACTACATAGAAAAATTTCACTACAAATTCCTCTGCAATATTTTTATACGGAGTTTTTTCTATATGTAAATTTTCGCCACTCACTTCGCATTTGCAAAAGATGTATCCTTGTTAAACAAACAAGTTTTTATTATATCTGCTGCTATGGGCTTTGTATGCTTTTTTTTTCAATGAATCCATATAGTAAAATGTATAAGTAGGCCCTTCCATGCATTCGCATGTGCAACTGGCTACCACCGAAGGGCTTCACCGTTTTCGCTTATCTACGAAAATTCAATCGAAATCGCTGGTATTTCACGCAATAAAAATTATTAATTTCACCTTTGGGAGAAGTGCACATGTGTGCATACATATGTAAGTAAGTATGTACAAACACACCTCTATGCAAAAAGCTGTGGCCAGTGGCTTGTGGTCATTGGCAATAACTTGTTGAGCTGTTATCGACACACTTGCAGGAACAGTGCATAAAATGTTCATAAATGTATGTATATGTAGGTAGTATATTTGTAAGGCCATCCAAAATTTTTACGAGCTGTAAAAATCAGAATTATTGCAAATAAAAAAAGAAAAATGTACTGAAAAACTTGGAAATCTATAAAAAGAAAAGCCAGCTTATTTAGGATTTATGACCAAATGTTGGTTCAAGCCAGACAGCTATTATTCATAGTTGGTAATATACGTACATACATACTTACTGCGTATGCCGTAGGTTAAGTTTTAAGGACCATAGGCTTAAAGTAAAGCATTCTACAATTTGTTTTTTTTTTCAAAATCAAAAAAATCCATATGGCAGGATGTTTCTTAATCCATAAACTTGCGGCCTTCGATCTAGTCTTAATTAATCCTTTTGTTTTCATAAATTTTCTTCATAACTACAAGGTCTCTTGGAAGGTCTGGAGCCAGTAGGTTAGATGTGGTAGTTGCTTTTGCGGAAAACACTTGTTCATGGGAGGGAAAAACAATCCCACATTGCTCAAAAGTCACTACACGTCTAGGTGTAAGGAAATTACCTGTAAACATATAGCTTACAGTGCTTATGTGGCTCTTGCTCAGACTTTACAGAAATCTTGAGGACCTGAACTTAGGTTAGGTTAGGTTAGGTTAGGTTATCTTGGCTGTCCTTATCCAGCACTGTGAAAGTATATACTTAGGCCAACATGGGCCGATTGTGATCCCATATTAGAGACTCATTACGTAGCAGCAGTGGACGCTCCAACTCAGGCCAAATATGTTTACTCATAGCTCCGGCCAGAGAGGGAATAAGAGTTCCTGTGCAATCTTCTGGAGTGCTCCTTGAAATGTAGGCTTTTAATTGCTTAAGTGAGCGTTCCCTTCCACTTCTGACAGGAGTTCTAAGCCCGAGCACTGTACAAAAAAAATCCATGCGCACTACATTTGGAGCACATGAATCTTTTCCAAACAACTTTAT
Source organism: Rhagoletis zephyria (assembly GCF_001687245.7). NCBI lineage: Eukaryota > Metazoa > Arthropoda > Insecta > Diptera > Tephritidae > Rhagoletis > Rhagoletis zephyria. The sequence goes on along the minus strand of NW_016164415.1, from coordinate 4,954 downwards.
GTACATATATGGTATACCTGCCGTTGCCGTTCCAGGAAGATCTGTTTGGTGGTAACAGAATGGACAACATAAGAGATGTCTGAGTAAAGAGTGTTTTCTCAATAAAAGTTTTCAGGAAGGTCATTTTCCATAGGTCTTTCTTTTATGAAGCTGTACTGCGAGTCCTGCCGTTGGAAGACCAACCAGAAGGTGTAATACCAAAGCAGCAAAGCTTTGTTTGTGCTCATCATTATAATTTTCTGTAAATTTGTCCTCTCTAAGCGAAGTTAAAACAGGACGTCTAAAGATCTGCTGATTCCACACTAATTTTTTTTTTTTTTAAGTCGAAGAGGGAAGCGCCTTCGTTTCAAAGTATCAGAAGTAAAGGTTTCTGACTAACTTTTTTTCTAATTTTGCCAACTAGGATATTACGCGGTCAAAGATTTCGGCGACGGCCTTTCTTAATGAGACCGATTAAAGGGCTCGTTTCCTAGCAAACCCATCCACCACGCTATTTATTGCAACACCAATGTAGCTTGGCACCCAAATAACATAAGTCTGACTTAAAAGTAAAGGATTCGTGACTTGCTTTAAGGGCATTTGAGTCGCCCTTGACGACATCGCGAAATACAACAGCTTATCTATTGGTTCCTTCATCATATTTAAACACAGATAAAAGTTGTTTGACCTAAGCCGAAATGGGCTTGAGTTTTTCATCCACAAATATCCGGCCCTTTTTTATAAGAAAAGTTCAACTCACACAAAACTTTTGCCCACCTTTATCACCCTAATGTACACACACTCACCCACCAAACATGTTGCCTTCGTAGTGCGTTGGAAAACAAACGCAGAAATTATTATTATCATTATGAGTATTTGTATGTTTGCCAGCACTTTTATTGTTCCACATGTGGATTCCCTCGCCACTATTATTTTTGTCTGCGCAGCATAAATGCCCTGGGTGCCTTTTAAACAAACCAACATTGCGCACATGCGCAATGCACACAATGCACAATTCAATTCAATTGAATTCGATTCAAGCGAAATCGGTTAGTTGTTTGGTGCTAAGAAAAAACAAATACAGCCCACAATCTTGGCTTGAATCTTATTTATTAGCAGTGGTCGGCCGTTTGGTCTCTGCATGGCTGCAACAAGCGCAAGCAACACGTGTGCATGTTGTCGCTGCAGTGGCATCTACAAACATACATAGGTACGTTCATAAATACATACATACGCCCATTTGTGTGTGCAAGTGTGCTGTTATTGAGATACAAAGTGCAAAAACTGAATGCGCGTATTCGCGTATGCGGTTTGGCATTGTTCAATTAAAATTTTACATATTTTTGCTGGCTGCCGGCTGCCGTTCGTCAGAATGATTCTCCAAAAAAATCAAAAAAAAAAAACGAAACCTTACTGAATTGAATTAAAATGAACGGTGGGTTATCGCAAAGAAAGCCAATGCACCTATGTGTAGATATGTATGTATGTAGCAACATACGCGGCAGTCGGCGCGCCGATCGGAATTGCAGGCGCTGCGTTTGCATTAATCAAACGCACTGATCAGCGCCAAAAGCAGCGGCGGTGGCGGTGGCGGCGTTGGCAAAGACAACAAAAATAATGAGCGCAAGCACTCCACTAGTTAGTTATCCGCCCATTCTTACCTTTTGCTGCTTCAGCTAAAGTGCAGTGTGGTAATTTTTTTGCTCGCTGGTCATTCGGCTTACGCCTGCAACCCTCTGCCATTCCAGGCGAAATACGCAGGAAGTCCATTGTGTCGCAAGCTGTGAGTGGGAAAAAGTCAGTTGTTCTTGTTTGCATTCATGTTTTTTTTTTTTGTTTGCTTGTAAAATTCATATCAGTAACGATTCATCAAAATTAATTGAAAATTTACGAGTTTTCGCACTCTGTTGCATTCATATTGATCTTTTGGTTTTATAGCGCTTTTTGTTATTTTCATTTTTTTGTTAACCTCCGCTGTGCGTTGTCCTCATTTGTAGCATTTCCTTTGGAGTTTATACATAGTTATGTACATATTTACATATATATACATATGTATGTGTGTATATATTCAATGCGCTTTTTAAAATGCAAAATTAAAAGATATGAACAGTAGCTGAGTAAATAAATGCGTCTCAAATTGCTGGTGATAAGTTTTTTATACTGGCAAACGGAAATGGCAAAATAGGTTAGATTTCATATTTCTATTTGTAGAAAGTTGAAATAAAGCGTTAAATAAATAATTGGTGGAATGATTTCAGTAAAACTGTATGTATGAAACAATTTGGCAGCGGTTTTACGGGTGTATCAAAAAGTAAACCGATTTCGACCGGTATACATGCTATAGTGTTACCATAGTGAAGTTAGATAAATATTTTCTAAACATAGCTTGGTTTTTGTTAATTAAAAAAGAAAAATCAAATTTATTTAAAAAAATGTTTTTTAACACATTTTTTCAGAATGATAAAGCGGCTTATAGGGGTGACAAACCGTTATCTACATATTGCTGCATTCATACGTAAGTTAAGTTAAGTCTAGACTAACTTAACCTCAACTCTCTGATAAAATTTTCGGGCGTTTTTCCTTTCGGCCAGCATTTCAAGCTATTCGCACTCACGTATTTCGGTCTCTGTTTTTTTACTGCGGCAAATACGTTTCGCTTCCTTCTTCAGTTCCCTATGACGGCCCCGCATGGCTCGCCGCGCGGTCGTTTGGGCCAGTTGCTCTTTCGGTAGCGCTGAAATCCGACTAATTATTCGGCGGCGATGCGTAATGAGAGGGAAATGTGGTTCCACTACTCGCGTATGTCGGTTTGTTGGAGAGCAGGTGGGTGAGTCGAGCGGCGAATAAATTGTTCGTCTGTTTTGATTGCAGTTTTTCGACTTTAAGCTTTCCTTGCATAGTTTTCGATCTGGAGACAGCCATGTAGCTTGATTGAACTTAGCACTACATACTACCATGTTTCTGGTCCCTGTTTGGTCGATCATTCTCAGTCCGTTATCGGACGTTTCGTCATGGAGGCTGAATTTTCCGGAAGTGGAGTCAAAGATACCTTCCTTGCCCATCTTGGCATTGAAATCGCCATGCACGATTTTGACATCGTGTCGGCAGCAGCACTCATATATGCGCTCCAAGGGTTCAGAGAAAAGAACCTTGGACGTCTCGTCATTCTCTTCCGTCGGGGCATGGGTGCAAATGCGCGAGATGTTGGAGTATCTCGATTTGATGCGGACTGTGGCTAGAAGTTCGCAAGACTCCACGTTTACGTTGCCTTGCCCCGTCCATCGCATTTCTTGGATGGTGGTGATGTCAGCTTAAGTCTTCCCGAGGATATCAACCAGCCGGGCAGAGGCACCTTCTCCATTAAGGGTACGGATATTCCAAGCATACCTTTAAATCAAAGTCCTTTATACGTTTTCCATGGTCGTGTCATCAAAATAAGGGACCATATTTGAATTTTTCATTGGGCGGGGTTTTAATGTGGCGGCACCCAAACACAGCGCGGGGAACCATCCTCCATAAAACCAGGCTTAAGCTCAATAAAGGAAATGATTAAGAAATCCTAAGTTGTCCGACCACACCAAGTACATCCTTTAACGAATATCCATATTTATGTACATAAGTATGCACAAGTTCACATTTATAAGCCTTATCTCGTTACTTAAAGTAAAGACTATTTTCTTTGAAACGGCTAAGTAATGTGCTTGTAAAGACACTTCAAAAGAAAAGCCTTTCAAAGTCTATTGGCCAGTACAAAGTACATTGCCTGCTTGCATTTACAACGCCACAGCAAGCAACGGCGCAGACTTGAGAAAGTACCTGTTGCTTAGACCATTCATTTTGTTTATCACAATTTGCGGTAAGTTGCAACTCAATAGCGGCCAATAGCTAAATGTGCTACTTGACCAAGTATGTACTTCACTGTTTGTGCAACAATTCGCTGCAGGTATTGTCAGAGGTAAACATTTGTATGCTTACATGCAGACATACATACATACAAACGTAACTTAGCATTGTGTACGCTGGTGTAGTTAGGTTCTTTTTTCTTATTATTATTATTCTTTGTCGATTTTTGATTGTGGCTGCCCCTTGTTGCACAGCATGCTACCGATTCGCATTTGACAAATCTTGCTCATGAACTTGTTATACTCAATTGTCATGGTGATTTGTTTCTTTGGTTGCCGCGAACAATCAAGCAAACCGAGGGAAAACAACCAAAGGTGCGGTTAACCGCGCAAGCAGTGAGTGAAGAAAAAGAAAATAGTACACACAGACAGCAGCATAGGTACTTGATTGTTGAGGGAAATTCGCAAACACAAGGCAGCTGGCGAGCATTGTTAACACACACAAAAAAAAAGTACAAAAAATGCGAGAAAAAATTGCCATCCTCAATGTCAAACCAAACTACGCTTCGAAGCTTTGCTGCGGTTATATATCTTTTGTGTGTATTTTCTTTCCCTTGTTTCATTGTTGCGTGGTTGCTAGGTTGGCGTAAGATTTCAATCGCTCTCAAATTTCCAACCTGAACCCAAAATTGTACAACACACGTTGGCACTGGGCGCTATGAGCAGAGATGCGAGTACGTACAGTCGGTGACAAATGTAAGTGTACACCTTTTTGTTATATAAAATTCACAATTATTTTCATGGCAAATTTTTTTCAGTAATTTTTTATGAAAATATAGTTATTCTATAACATAAACTATAAAATTCAAAGTTTCACACTTTATATAAAGTTCACAAAAATTCAAATAATTTCCATCAAAATTTTTATTCAGAATTTCTAGAAAGTTTTCGAGTATAAGGTTTGTAGCCCGTTTAATTTTACACAGTTTTACAGTTCACATAAATTAAAAAAATTTTCATCAAAATTTCTTAATTATTTTTTCATAATTTCTAGAATTGCACTTTGTTTACTAAAATGGAACTAGCTACAAAACTGCATACTCGAAAATTTTCTAGAAATTCTGAATAAAAAT